>NW_021167404.1:0-49065 GCF_003724135.2 Verticillium nonalfalfae | reverse complement strand
AGAAGCAGAAGCAGAAGCAGAAGCAGAAGCAGAAGCAGAAGCAGAAGCAGAAGCAAATCAGAAGCAGAAGCAGAAGGGAACGTACAACGCGCTTCTCGACGGCCCAGCCCAGGGACCGCGCAATGTGCTGGATGCTGTCGCTCGTGACCGAGTCGATGACGCACTGCGAGTCGGGGACGACGAGGGTGTAGGCGCCGGCGGCGCCGGGGGCCTTCTTGGCGCCGATGAAGCCGCTCGTGCTGAACTCGTCGACCTCCTCGTGGCGGGCCGAGTCGAGGTGCAGCGTGATGCCGTAGCCCTCGGCGCGGGCCTTGTCGCTCCAGCGCAGCACGGGGGCGTAGTTGCCGCCGACCTTGGCGTGGCCGGTGCCGTGGGGGGCGGCGCGGTCAAACTCGTCGAGGATGAGGGCCTTGACGGGGTGGACGCCGTGGTAGACGCCCGTCGGGATGACGAAGACGGCAAAGGTGTACTCGTCGGGCGGCGAGAGGCCGAGCTGGGCGCTCGAGCCGTAGATCTGGGGGCGCACGTACATGGCGGCGCCCGTGGCGTGCGGGGGCACAAAGGCGGCGTTGAGGGCGACGGCGGCGCGGCAGGCGTCGAGGAAGGTCTGCTCGGGGACGCGGGGCATCGAGGCGACGTCGGCCGAGTGCTGGAGGCGCAGGGCGTTGCGGTCGGGGCGGAAGAGGGCGATCGTGTCGTCGCCGGGGCCGCGGAAGGCCTTGAGGCCCTCGTAGGCCTGCTGGCCGTAGTTGAGGGCCGGGGCCATGCCGTGGATGCGCATAAAGGGCGACGCCACGAACTTGAGCGGCGTCCACTGGCCGGTCGACTTGCTGTAGGTGGACTCGATGTGGCCGTTGACTGGAGGGGCCGGCTGTCAGAAGAGGAACACCACAGAGTAGGGGCATGGGCTCATGGGACCGGAAGGCCTGGCGCCAAGTCATGGAGCCAAGGCCTGCAGCAAATGCCTGGAGCCATGGCCATAGAGTGCGTACCTTCGCGGACCTGGAAGCCGACATTGGCCCAGTCAATGGTGTTCGTGGGAGGAGGAGGGAAGGCAGCCATCTTGAGAGAGTGCTCTGGCGAGGCCGACTGCGGGGTTGAGGGCGGCGTCTGGATATCTGGTGATGGGAGACGGTTGAGGCTCTCCCGACGTGGCAGCAGCTGTAGGTACGATCAGGTTTGGCGGGGTGGTCGAGGCAAAGAGGACAGGTTGGAGGCCGGCAGAGTCGGTTCGTAGAGGGGTACAATCTGACGAAAGTTATTCCAACAACTATGAAATGGTGTCAATTGGCCCAAGGGAGTCGAGTCTCACGGCAGCGAGGTTCCGGCTTCCGAGTCATTCGAGTCATTCGAGACCCCCCCTTCCACTCTGTGCCATCGAAAAAGTTCTGGGGCAGCGCCGATGTCGGGCTGCGGGGTACGAGGCAGATGGTGGAAGGCACCACCGCGCTGGGAAACATGCCCTGGTTGGAGCGCTCTGGCCACCGGCGTGCTCTGCTCGGAGTGAGCCGAACAGCTACAGGCCCAAGCTCCCGATACGTACCTTCAACCTTCAGGGACCCAGAGGGCGTGCTCGCGCATGATGTCATCCCTTCTCCCACCAGTCTCTATCAACCTCCACAGGTCCTTTCATCGTCACTACGGCAGCACCCAGAAGCGAGCAAACTGTATTGAATCAAATTCCAAAAACCCACGCTCGAGCTCTACACCTACATGGTACTCGTGAGAGCGGTCAAAGTATAATGAGATGAGATCGCCGACACAACACACTCTACACTTTATCTCATGGTCTCGCATGCCTTCCTCCGAGGGCCTTCCTCCGAGGGCCTTTCTCACATCAACGTTGATGCATCCCGTCACATCAATCATATCGTTGCAGCGCGTATTGATTCGGGACATTGACAATAGCGGGCCAGAGGAATGCAACTCGCTTGCCCCGCCCTGGCTTCATCTGTTGCTCCCTCCCCTCTTCATCGTCATCGGCGAGACTCAGCTCTGCGTGTCAGCATGGAGATATTCCTTTTCGCCCTCCCCCCCAACGCCGAGCAAAATCCAAATAAAATAGCCCTCCTTCCCCTAAACGTTCCCCAGTCTTCGTTAATTCATCATGTCTTGGAGAAACACCGTTCTGGTTTGCCTCTCTAAATAGACGCAAGCCGCTCGAGGGCAGAGAGAACACCTGTCCGTCGTTAGCATGTAGCACTGAGAAACGCCGTGCCACGTCCACTCACCACTGACACCCTGCGTCAGGGTCGCCGTCGCTTCGGTGCTGCCGCGCTTGCCCAGCGTCACCGTTGTGACCTCCTTGACCACGCCTTCGTCGGCGAGCGTGTTGGCCCACTTGAACACCTTTTCGTCGTCTCGCCCGTCGCCCATGACCATGAGAAAGTCGACGGGGCCCTTGTGCTGCTCATCAGGCGCCATGCCCGCCTTGAGGTCCTCAAAGATGCGCTCCGCCGCCGTGCTCTTGGTCCAGTCGATCGGTTCGACAATGATGCACCCGTTGAGAGGGATGGCGTGCACGCGCTGCGCCTCGCACGCGTCGTTGACGTGGCTGGCGCAGTCGCTGGCCTGCCGCGCCGCAGAATCGTAATCTTCGGCGCCCTTGTAGTGGAACACGAGGCTGCAGCGACGCTCCTCAATCACGGCGCCCGGCGTTCGCTCGAGGTAGTACGTCATGATGGACTTGACTGACGCCTTCCAGCTGCGAATCTGCTCGGCGTCGGCCATCACCTGCCACGTGCTCTTACCGCAATCCTTGAGGAAACACCCATTCTCCGCGATGAGGCCCAGGTTCGGCACGCGCCGGAAAGTGCGGTCGAGCTCCTCGGGTCGCCGCCCCGACATGACGTAGATCGTGTTGCGATCGTCAAGCAGCAGGTCATTGAGCACATCGACCGTGCGCTGCGGGCTGACAGGGATGATCTGGTTCATCGGACCCCAGCTGACGAGTGTGCCCTCGTAGTCGAGGATAAAGAGACGTCGCTCACTGCGCTTGTACCGTTGCGTGAGCGTGCCGATCGAGAGGCGCGGCACCGCCGTCTGATCGCGCTTGTGCTGCTCCTCGTGCACAAGGTCAAGGCGCGAAAGGAACTCGGAGAACCAGTGCGAACCCGTGTGATGCATGACGGCCTCGTAGAGCTTGGTCCAGCGACGCTCCTTCTCCTCATCGCTCATCTCGAGCGCCTGCTTGATGGCATCGGCGCATGCGCGGTAGTCCCAGGGGTTGACGGCGAGCTCGTGGCCGCCGAAGAGGGATGATGTGCCTGTGAACTCGGACAGGATCAAAGAGCCGTGCTTCTTGTCCGGCAGAACCTCGCCATCCTGGCAGAAGAGATATTCGTGAGATGTCAGGTTCATGCCCTCGCGCTGGCTCGTGATCATGAGCGCGTCGGCGCACGTAAGGAGTGCGAGGTACTGCGGGAAGTCAATGTCCTGCTTGAGGTACACGACCGGCTGATATGCCAGATTGGCCCACGACGAGTTGACACGGGTGACAATGTCACTGACGGCGGCGTCAAGGTCGCTCTTCTCGCTGCTCGACATGGCCACTTGGATGAGGACCGTTTGGTTACGCCACTGTGGGTTCTTGTTGAGGAACAGCTCATACGAGAGCAGCTTCTGGCGCACACCTCGAACGTGGTCAAGCTTGTCGCGGGCGACGATGAGCCACTTGCCCTTGTACCTTTCTCTGATGGTCTCGATCCACTTCTTCACGCTGTTGTTGGCGCGGCGCTCCCGAATGTAGACGGGGTCAATTCCAATTGGCAAGTTCACGACATCGACAAAACGATCCTCGAGCTGAAGGCCGTCGGGCGTGGCCTCGGCGCCCAAAAGGCGGCTGCATGTCTGCTGGAAGTGACGAGCATACTCATGAATCTG
Organism: Verticillium nonalfalfae; assembly: GCF_003724135.2. Classification (NCBI taxonomy): domain Eukaryota; kingdom Fungi; phylum Ascomycota; class Sordariomycetes; order Glomerellales; family Plectosphaerellaceae; genus Verticillium; species Verticillium nonalfalfae. Next base: position 45,183 of record NW_021167404.1, on the reverse strand, counting down.
AAAGCCGACGAGGTTTGCACCCAGCATGCCTTCCAAAAGCTGCTTGCGTACGGCGAGGCATCGGAAAACCTCGGAGGAAGGGAATGCAACGTGCAGGAAAAAGCCAATCTTGGCCTCGGGTAGCTTCTGGCGAACCATGCCGGGCACGAGCAGCAAGTGGTAGTCGTGCACCCAAATGACATCGCCGCGCTTCCAATTGGCAACGATCTTGTCCGCAAACGCCTGGTTGACATTGACGTAGTATTTCCAAGAGTGATCCTCGAAAGCCTTGCTCTTGGGGTTGTCTGGGATCTGGTAGTGAAAGACTGGCCACAGGATTTGTTTGCAGAAATGTGAGTAGTGGCCATCAAAGTCCTTGTCGGAAGCAAAGACTGTCAGCATGTCGTGATCGGTCGCTAGGTGGTCTTCGATGTCTTGCTTCTGCTGTGTTCCTTCGAGTGCGTCGGTAGGCATGCCGAGAGTCCCGACCCAAGTGTAGTCACCCAATTTACCGTCACGAGCGGCGGCGTCGGCAGCATTGCGCAGACCACCATTACCTTGATCGGCGTTGACAATCTTCCAATTGGCGTGCGCAAAGACTCGATCATGACTGTCACTGCGAGCAATAGCACGGGGCTGAATGACGCCCTGGCGGCCGAGCTCACGCGCCTTCTCCAGGGTCCGACTGTGCTCAGCAATCAGCGCTGGCGGCGGAGAGCTCGCTCGGGACATTGGCTGGTTGGCACTGCCACCCCATCGGGGGGAGCCCTTGTCGGCGGGCATACCGGCGTCTACGCTCTCATTGCCATCGTCGGAGAGAGGAATGCGGAAGCCATCTTCGTTGGCAAACAGGTCTTGCGATCCGTGTTCTTCGGTTGGGGTATCAGGGGGTGTCACTTCGGGAAGAGGTGTAAAGAGACTGGGTTTGTCGGCGCCGGTGAGGGTGGAGGGGCCCGGCTTCTTCGTTCGTTCTGAGCGCTCGGGGGCCGGCGTAGCGGTGCCGGGCTTGCCAGGAAGGTTAAAGTGAACTGTCTTGGGCAGAAAGCTGGCAATGTCAGCATGAGCTGTCTTGACGGACTGGGCCTGCCCTGCGGTTGGGGATATTCAGGGATTCGGGACGAGCTTACAGCGTAGCGACAAAGACAGTCATGGTGGCTGACAGATGGACCCTACGGTCGCTGTGCTATTTATGTCTGTTGGAAGGGCAGGAGACGGGGGTCTGGTCTGACTCGAGGCGGATCAAGATGCCGGATGATGGTGATGTTGACAGCGATCGGTTGGATTGCTACGGAAACATGGGGTTGAATGTGAGGAAGGCGTTGCTTTATTGACAAGTTGATGAGATTGGCAGTTGGCCCAAGGTCGTTTCAGAACGTTGGCAAGGTGCCCAAGTTGGCTGCTGACTATGAAGGCTGACGCTTGTGTTGACAATCGGTTCAAGCTGTCCAAGGCGCAGCATCTGTTGTAGTGACAGCGCAATAGGATTTCCGTCGAGGTGCGAGGATCGCGCCGGCGAGCGCAGAAGCTCTCTGGAGGATAGCGCAGGTAAGGGTCACGAAGGATATGATTCGATGGGGATTGGATATGGTCGTTTTGGGTGCGTGGTCGTGCGTGAGGTGGACGGTTGTATAAGAGTGCTTTTTCGCTTTGATGGTGCTCGTCTCGTCTCAAAAATTCCAGGTGGACGCCCGGGCCGGATGTAAGTAGATGATGGAGGGGCAGTGAAAATGGCACCTCAGGCTTTGGGAAACGGGGAAATAGGCTTAGGCTTAGGCTAGGCTGCCTCCACTGAGGGGAAGCTCGAGCGGGCGTGGAGGAATGAGTAGTCCTCGAAAGGAAGGGGAGTCGTGGGCGGCTGGAGCTAGAGGCGGAAAAGTGTACAGGGAACTTGGGAACAGGAGCAGGGTTCCGGCTTGGTGTGGCGGGACCCTACGTAATGGGCCGGAGCTTGTCTCCCAGGGCGTCGTAGGTTGTGCTTTTTTCTCTGCTGAAGGGCTGAGGCTAGCTGAAAGGCAGCTGTTGAGATCAACGGGACGGGCGTTGCGCTATCTGTGATGCTTTTATGACACGTTGCGATGCGATCGATGGCGGATGGCTGATGGGCGAAGGCGATGATTTTGATGCCCGGGACGTTTCTGCCTTGACTAGGTAGGAGTGGTATCACAGACCGACACACGACGAGGCCCAGGGCCGGGCCAGCGTGTCCGGATCGTCGGTTTTTCTTGCCTCTTCTCTGCAATGGGTGGTTTGCAACGCCGATGGGATATCACCAATTGAGGCTGCGGGATTTGATCCAATAGCACACAGCAGAGCAGTAGAGAGGCAGGGCAGATGTGGTGATCGATGGCGGTAGCACCCGACGGTGTTGACTCCGGTTTGGGCCTGGGACACACCAGGAGGTTTTGGTCCGACAGGCAGGCCAGCAGGAAATCAAGGAACGGAACCGAGAGGAAGGCAAGCTAGCTGTGGAGAATAGGAACAGGCAAATGATGTGTTGATCGAGATCTCGGGTCTCCCTGAGTTTGAACCTTCAAAAGTAGGGAGATGCGGGAAAGAAGGGAGTGACATGATCAACGCGTGGCTGTTTAGCTGGGCCTTTCCATCTTTTTGAAGGGCGGCCTAGGTGGGCAGGCGTTGGAGGAAGCGGCTGCCGTGAGCATCCATGGTGTCTGTCAGCTTCCTCCTCACCACCAGCATGTCTTCACTTTCCCGAGTTATTATTGCAGTTGAGGCACCGTGGCTGCTTCCCTCCTCATAGGGGTTGGGTGGTGAGGAGACCTCCAAAACGGCAGTTACCTATCTAGGTGGTACTGCCCTCCTTCAGGTGTCCCGCATCCCAAAACCTGCTGAGACCCTCTGAGGAACTTCAGCCCAATGGCCTTAGCATGTACCTGAACTTGACCATATAGAGACATCAACAGGCACACCACACCATCAAACGCCAGTCAAAGCTTGGTCTTCGCTGTCAACACCCGGGGTTAAACAGCCGTATCAGCTCCACTGAAGATCGGCGACGCTGCTTTACTCTGACTGCTTTCTGTACGTCTTTGGATGTGTCTCTGGCGTCTCTCGTCGTGTCGCCATATCATGTCACCACGACCGCAAACTGCTGCACCTCCACCAACGAGATCCTCCTCCATAATCGATGCCACGGGATTGAAGCTCCGCTGCATCATGCCCTCGTTCATCGACAAGCACTTTCCCATGGATCTCGTCCTGTCATAAATGACAGAAGTTTACGCAGCCTGGCGGGCAAAAATGACAGAAGCGTACTCACTCCGTGTCTCTTACATCCAGACACTGTTGGTGCATCAAAGCCGTTCGTTCGTTGTTGGACCCAATCGACAGAAAGCCACGAGGCAAGACATGCCATTCCAGTAGACACGCGGCGGGTCTAGGCCTTGGCTGCGACGTAAGAGGTCCCAACAAGCCACTCTATCGACCGTGATCTCCGTATTGGTTCGCATTTCCCGCCACAACGTTCACCGTCGCCGATCACCACGACTTGAGGCACCAGCACCAAGTGTCCCAGGCAACTGGCAAACGGTTGCTTCGGGTGGCATCGGCCACACCTCGCTGTCCCTTGATCGCCAGCCACTGGGGCCGCGTTGTGGTTGTGTTGCATTGGGTTCCGACCTGCAGCGCCGCAGACCTCTCTCTGCCTCCCTATTCCCGTCCTACCACTGTGCCATTGGTGGCTCACCGGCTCCCGAGCCGCGAGTGGTCGCCATCGTTCGCTCGAACTGCCATGCTGTTCGAGCTTCACAAGCTTCTCTTAGCTCGCCTTCCAGGCTGTCAAGGCCACACACTTGCCCCTGCAGAGTCTCTGCAGAAGCAGGTATTCGCGCGCGTCCACCTGCGTCTGGCCGAGATTGGCGGGGTTGCGCCATGCGTACAGCCCCGGCACCTTCGGCCCAGCCTTCCCACGCCATCAATGATCAGTGCACCGAGGTGGCCCAAGAATGGGCGTGGAGATGCTGCATTGGGCGTCTTATGGGAGGGAAAAAAGAGCTGACATGGCGACCAGCTGTTGGCTGGGCCTAATTTAGCACCGACATCGTCAAGCGTTGGTTTAATTCAGGCATGGCGGCGATGGGGTCGCTTGCGACGCAACTACCGCTACGTGTTTGTCCGTTCGACTGCATCATATGTAACCTGACGAAACGTAGACGAGGCTCACGATGCGGGGTATGATGTATCGGTCTGTCCATTGGATCGGACTAATTTGCTTGTTGGCAGCACGAGTTTCTTCTCATCAACGGACTAAGAACGCGCCTCTACCAGATGCGAGCACGTCGCCATTGGTCTGCGAGTCACAAGATTAGACCTACGCAATCCAACCACGATCCTACCTAGGAATCCGTCAACAGACGCCGCAGCCGTTTTCGTCAGATATCTAAAAAGAGCATGACTGATTTTGTCGGCCTCTTCTCTCCTTCCTCCCGAAAGAAGGCCGGCAGCTAGACATGTCGAGTGGCTGATACGGTTGTGTGTTTGCCGCCTAATATCACGACTCGACATCACTTGCTGGCCGAATATCCCTCTTGGGCCCCAGCCCAATCTTACAACTTAAAATGCCCGAGAGCATAGTGAGCCATATAACTCATAGGGCAAGCTCGTCGTCCAGTCGAAGTGCCGCATCTCACCCCGTGGTCCAACAGCTGCCCAGTTGCTGCCGAGATGGTCGCCCCTCTGTGATATCACAGAGGTTCCATCCAGCCCCGCCAGCTTCGGGTCGGTCGCCCGTATCCCAGGCGCCAAATGTACTACGTTAACGGGCAAGACGTCGCCTTGCTATCACGAAATATCCCTCTCCTGATTGAACGATGTCGCATCGCCCAAAGAAGCCCCGTATTTCCCCGAGCGCGGTTCCTGGAGATGTCAACAGCCTAAATCAGCCCCCAGGATCTTCCACCACCCACCGAAAGGACGATGCCATCACCACAGCTGTACCTTGACTCGCCACAAGAACAAACACCACGACCGACCCCTCCACCCCTTCTCACAATGCTGCGCGATTTCACGTTACGCCAGTTCGCGCCTGGTCACTCTTGTGCAACCACCAGGGAAATCTGACTCATTTTCTTTTCTCGGCTCCTTCATCTCCTCGTCCCAAGCAGCCATTCCCGGTCATCGCCACGTCGACCACGATCATCTATACGGCTTCGCTCTACTTCATTTCCCCTTGACCCTTGCGACCCGGCGCCAGTCCCACCAAGGACCCTTGGCCCTTGACCGTCCTCCCTCCCCCCCAGCCGCGACAGCCCTGTCATTTCGTGCGGCCCGACCCCGTAGTCTCTCCGCCTGCCCGGCGCAACTTTGTGATGGCCATGCTGCAGCAATCTGTCTTTTGCCCGTTTCACATGCCAGGCTCTCCCCCTAACGAAGAATGAGGCCAAGTAAAGAAACTGGAGGCCTCGTTCCATGCGCCGTCAGGGTTGCTGCACGTCCTCGCTCGCCTGGACGACCTACATACATATGTGCATGCAGAGACCCCGGCCTAGAACCGCTGACACTGCTGGTTTATGTCTATTGGTGGGTGCTCGCGGGGCGTAGTCGTGTGTTTTGTCGCCGTACCGTCTGATGTCACTCCCGACCTGCTGATAACTTTTTGTCTGATTCAAACCGCCTTGAGAGAAAACATAGTTCGTCTCCATGGGGCAGCGCTTCGTTGTCTGGCAGCCGACTGGCCAGCCCGGAACGGAGGATTTGATGCAACAGCGTCAAGGGGGTATATTTTGCCGTAAAATGGAGAGCCGAGGCCACGCGGGAGTGATACCCTGCCCAATCGTCTAGTTACACCATAGCCGAACCGCCTTGTCCTTTCCGCCGCTGCCGACCTTCTTGCCGTCGGGCGCCCAGTCCTGAGGAGTTGTTAGTCAAAGATGTTTGGCAGCAGTTTTAGGCGAGGCCAGGCAGGTTGGGGTCCTTACCACTGCATAAACTTCGTCTTGGTGACCGGGAAGGTCACGGACGAGCTTAAAGGTAGACATGGACCACACCTTGAGGGTGGTGTCTCGGGAGCAGGTGACGAGGAGGCGCGAGTCGGCGGAGAAGGCACTGCAGTTGAGGTCAGAATTTCTGATCAAGAATGTTATGGATAGTGCAGGCACTGACACTTGGAAGACGGGCCCGACGTGGCCGCGCAGAGTGGCCAAAAACCTGCCGTCCCGAGCGGCCCAGATCTTGATGTGGTTGTCCCAGCCCGCCGAAGCAACGAGGTTTCCGTCTGGCGAGAAAGTGACCTTGGACATGCAATTAGTATCAAGCGAATCTAGCGCCGTGTTGACAGGGGCCTCTCGCTACTCACATGGTTCACCTGCTTCTGATGGCCGTTCATCTTGGCCACGGGCTTGGTGCCCTGCGACGGCGAGTGGAGGTAGAGCAGGAAGTCGTCGGACGCCGAGATGAAGCGCTCGTCAATCTTGCCCTGGACCTTGGCTACCTTTTCGAACCGCTCCTTCGCCTTGGCCTTCTTGCCCTCGTCGGTGTCGGGAACGGGCGTGTGGTCGAAGAAGCCCGTCCGCAGCACGTGGTCCGTCGACAGCGCAATGTGGTTGACCCAGTGCGCGTGCGCCGTGAACGTCTGGACGAGGGTGCCCTTGGCCGCGTCCCACGCCCGGATCGTCTTGTCCTGGCTGCCGCTGAAGATGAGGTTCGTGCCGCCCCACTTGACGCAGGTCACGCTGGAGCGGTGGCCCGAGAGGACATGCTCCGTCTTGCCCGTGTTGGCGAGCCAGACGCGAATGGTGCAGTCCTTGCTCGCCGATGCGAGCCTCGGCGTGTCGTCCGTCCACAGGAAGTACGGCTGCCAAGCTGGGCGATTGTTAGTCTCGGGGAGAAAGAGAGAGAGAGAGTATGTGACGATAAAGGGGGTTGGTCCTCCCAAAACTTACCGATCTGCGTGATCCATTTCTGGTGGCCCGTCAGCGCACCGCCGCGCGCGACACCCTTCTCGGGATCCCATAACCTGATCGTCTTGTCCATGGAGCCGCTGGCAATGATCTTGGCGTCCGGACTCCACGCGACGCAGAGCGTCCAGCCCGTGTGGCCCGTCATCGTGTGCTGCGGCGTGCCCGTCTCCGTGTTCCATATGCGCACCGAGTTGTCGCCCGAGCCCGTCGCCAGCCGCGAGCTCGTGGCGGGACTGAACTGGGCCGCCAGGATGGCCTGGCCGTGGCCCGGTATCCTGTGCGCCATGCGGCTGACGGCCTGGACTTTGAAGACGGCCTGCGGCTCGGCCGTCAATGTGACCGTCGTCTCAAACGGGTTCGTAACGCCATGACTGCGGAGAAGCTCGAGAAAATTGGCGGGCCACGTGTCGATGATGATCTCCGAGTTGGGAATGTTGATGCGGAAGCGGTAGGGCAGGTAATCTTCGCGGTCCTATGGTTCAGCAGCGCGTCAGTAAGCAAGCTACCAAGCGCACTGGATTGCTGAAGCTCTCTTGTTCTCGGGGTTTCCCCTTCATACCTTGTCTAGTAGCGTGTTGACGAGAAGACTGAGGTTCTTCTCCGAGGCGTCGGCGAGGGGGACCTCAATGACCTCGGCGAGCTGTTTGCCGTCGCCGTCGACGAAGCGAGCCTTGAACGAGCCATCCTCGCCAGGCGCGACAGCCGTGACGTCTTGCTGGATCGTTGTTCGCTCGAGTTCTTCGCGCCTCTGGCGTTTCGAGGGCGGGGGTAGAATGGTGGCCATGTCGTGCGTTCAGGCTGGGTTCCGTCTCGCGCAGTGGACTGTCGCACTGTGACTTCTTCGTAGGACTCCGTGCTCTGACGGTCACTGAATGTTCTGTTGGCAATCTAATGAGCCAAGATAGTCCGCTGTAGAGGAGGGGCTTGAGGAACGGTGAAGGCGCAAGTCGTCGATGCTATTTTTTGGTGGGGCACTCGAAATTTCAGAGGAGCAGCGGCATGTCGGCCATTACATGTCCGACATTGTTTTTGCGCATACTGCCTGGCTATAAGCTAAGATAACGACAGCAGCACTAGACCCTACCTACCCATGCCTTGGGACAATCGACGCCCTGGACAATTCTGTGCCCATGAAAACGGTTATGAACAGAATAAAAAACCTCCCTTTCCGATCGTATTGAGCTCCGAATTTCCCTGAAGACCGCAGAGTGACCATGGAACTCTTCCAGTCACCGCCAATGCTAAACGCCACCGTTTGTCCGTCCTGAGACTCCTTCTTCCTATTTCCTTCGCTCATACCCAATTCGTCATCCATCCGAAACGCAGCCTTCAAGACGCACCGTTTGGGTTTCCCTTGGAACCTCCTTTTGGCGGCCGTCCTCGTCGTTTGGTTGGTACCGTGACGGGCGTGATGACCGCGCTCGTCTGCTGGGGCGTGCCTGCGTAGTGCCGGAAAATATTCTGCGCGATCGGCGCCGAATGCATCCCGAACTGGGGCACGGGGACGGGCGTCTGTTGGACGGGCGTATGTTGCATTGGTGCCTGTTGGACCGGCGTTGCCATGTGCTGCTCCCTGTTCATCTGATTGATCTGTCGCCGTCGCTCCGCCGCCTGTGCCTGTTCCTCCTCCTGCGTCTGTTGGAAGGGGTGCTTAGGAGCACCGCCCATGGGCGCGTACTGGGCCATGGGATGCTGCTGATGCTGTTGGTGGTGGTGCTGTTGCTGCTGATGGTGATGCACCTGTTGCTGAACCTGCTGTTGTACTTGGTGCTGCTGCTGCTGCGCATGTTGTTGCTGTACCTGCTGTTGCTGCGCCTGCTGTTGCGCCTGCTGCTGTTGATGCGCCTGCTGCTGCGCCTGTTGATGCTGTTGTTGTTGCTGCTGCTGCTGATGCTGTTGTACCTGGTGCTGCTGCTGATGTTGCTGCTGCTGGGATTGTTCAGCAACACGCCGTCGATTGCCCTCCTCGATTTCTTGGTGCTTTTTCTCTTGACGCGCCTGCCGTTCCTGTCGCTGAAGATCTTCGTTCTCGACGGCATAGATCGCAGCGATGCGCATTTGCATCTGCGCAAGGTTACCGATGCGTTCCGGCTTCGACATTCTGCGATATTCGCCCTTGAACTGGTGGAAGGTCTCGCCCGTGAGGCGCATGGCCGACGAGGACACCCCCGCTACAGCCAGCGCCGCTTGTGTATCGGGGTCAAGGGTCGGCGCTTCAGGCTCTGCAGAATTCGCGTCAGCACGATCCAGAAAGTCGTGTCGATTCAAAAGAGACTACATACCTTCGTCAGGATTCACAATCTCGGCATCACCATCCGCGTCAGCCTCCTCCTCATCAGAAGGCGGCTCTGGCGTCCGGGGCTCATGGTTGTGTTGATCGCAAATCACTGTCAGGACCCAGGCGCCAAGCGTCTTTCGATTGACGGCTTTGGCCCGCCAGGGACAGTTGGTCTTCTTGGTCGTCGTCTTGAGCTGGGTCGCGGTGCACTTGTAGGGCTGGCCCCCGCGGTCGCATACCAAGTCGCAGCGGACGACCTCGCTCCCCTTCTCGTAGTTTCCGGCGACCTTGTTCCTGTGCGTGCGCGACTTGACGACCTTGTAGCCGTCCTTCTGCATCGTCGCCTTGAGATCCTTGAAGAGGTCGTCAAAGGTGGGAAATGTTTGGCCGGAGCCTATGTCGACGGACCCCAGGATGCCGAACATGGTGGCGGGCAGACGCGCGTGTCTGCGTCGTCAGAGACAGCGCCGACGGTTCGATGAAGTGGTCGGGTGACGAGCGCCTCGGGGCGCAATCGTGTCGGTGTTCGACACGTTCGACAACGACGCGACAGAGGCGTCTGATCCTAGCTCGTGATCGAGTGAAGCCAGGGCACCTCGGCCAGTGGGAAGCTGTGCGGATTGATGCAACAGCCTGTGCAGAAGTCTGTCTTGACCTGGGAGGACGAGAGTGGATATGGGGAGAAATGCCCGCCTGTGGATTGGCTGCTTGGTGGGGAGCCGCTGCGTCAGTTCACTCGAGTTGACTGCCTTGCTGAAAGTGGTTAGCGCACAAACATTCCACAACAGGCAAGGCCTCCTCGGCCTACCCTTGCCTCCTGGCAAGCTGGGAGGGTGTACGTCCCAACAACGACATCTGGCAAGGCAGGCACTGCAGCCACCAACACTCTCAGCTCAGAGCTCTTTCTCAGACATCGCACAGGTAAACCCGTGAGGTGGCTCTTGCTGTGAATACCTTACCTAGGTTAGCACATAATGCACGACGGAGAGGCAAGTGCCCCTCACTTAGTTACTGCAGTTGGATGCGACTGCCTACTCTGTAATCTTTCCCTCCGAAGCAGACCCGTAACCTGGCAGACATTCTTTCGATCGAGCACGTCGCTGCTGGCTGCCAATCCAGTGACTGGAGTAAATCATTCTAGAGCATTGAAGTCTCCTTGCTTCAAGACAGGCGTAGTTCCCAAGTTTATTTTGTCCCTGAACTTGTGATGCCTCCGTCGCAGCTCACTCAGAGCTCCGTCCCGAAGAGGCAGCCAACAACCACAATGGCGGCAGCATCTCGTGGCTTCGAGTCGTCTTCCTACTTCAATCCCAGCCCTACCAACGCAGCATCTAGCGAATCAAGAGGCAACTCTGCATCAAGTTTCAGCCGAATGCCTCTGTACGAAGACGATGCTCTTGGCCATTCTCCCTTGTGCGGCGAAGAAACGCCTGCTTCACCCGACTCGCAGTGGACCTCCAACTCGACACCAGCTCTGACCCATCAGCGAGAGCAGGTTGGATCAGCATCCACGATCCGGGCCTCGAGTACCGTTTCCACTGTCCCGCACACTGCTTACACCAGTCGCCGATCCCAGACCCCCTTTCTCCGTGGGGACGAGGGCCGCCACGTCATATGCGCTGTTAGCGAGGCGCGAGGCATAACACCATCAGTCGGGGTGGCTTTCGTCAATATTGCTACTGGGGAGGCCATTCTCAGTCAAATCAGCGACAGTCAGTTCTACGTCAAGACTTTGCACAAACTCAACATGCTCGAGCCGTCGCACATTCTCATGGTTCCGTCGGCTTGCGCACCGAACCCATCATCCTACCTATACTATATGATTGAACAACACGTCGCTAGCGCGAAGATTGTCCCCTGGCATAGGAAGTTCTGGTCTGAGTCAGCCGGGTTGGATTACATCAGTGAATATGCCTTTCAAGGAGATGCCGAAGCAATCCAGGTCGCCATCCAAGGCAATTTCTTCACAACTTGTGCTTTTTCTGCGGTCTGTATTTTGTTGAAGGTAAGTCTACGATTTCATCTGACAAATCCATAGGTCATGAAACATCTCGAGGTTGAGCTTTCGCTCAACATCGTGTCGCACACATTGCGTATCCGGTACGAACCATCCGACCATACCATGATGATTGATGTGTCCGCGATCCAGTCGCTCGAGCTTGTACAAAATCTCCGGAACTCAAGATCAAAGGACTCTCTCTATGGCCTACTCAACCAGACCCTGACGCCGATGGGTGCTCGGAAGCTCAAAAGTGACATATTACAACCAACCACCTTGGTGGAAGATGTTCTGAAATGGCGTTACGAAGCTGTAGCGGAGCTGACCTCATCAGAAGATATGTTTATTGGGGTGCGGAAAGGTATGCCATCCTTCATTTTTCTTAGAGATCCTAGGCTGAGCCCAGCAGCTTTGAAGGCGTTTCCGGACGTCGAGCGGTTACTATCGAAGGCGAGTCATGATAAAGTTGCACATTGGCATTTGGTACTCATTCTGTCCAGTTGGTCATCATCCCGCAGAGACCATCGACCGAGGCATCGGAGTTCGCGTTGAACCAAGTCATTATGATCAAAGCGTTCCTAGCATCTGTTCCCAACATATACCAGGCACTTGGCCCTGCCCAGTGCCATTTGCTTGTCAAAATCCGTGAACTTTGTCGACCAGAGATGACGCAACAGGTTCAGGACCTCATATCAGAGGCCATCAACGCCGACGTGACTTTGATGAAGTCGCCTTTGGAGATGCGTAATGCCCGAATGTTTGCTGTCAAGGTTTTACGATCCGCCGCGTCACCCGGACTTAGTGATTCTAACGAGGCCTCAGTCAGGTTATAATGGTCTGCTCGATGTCGCAAGACAGACATACAAAGAGTGTACCGAGGATGTTCACAGATACGTTACTGACTTGAATAGTATGTCCCCTCCACTAAACCCGAATGTCCTGACTTTGTACAGGAACCTTTGAACTAGATGCCAAGCTCAAGTATGACACCACGCGGAGATACTGGCTCCAGCTCAGAGCAGCAGATTTTCAAAACCGCGCCATTCCGGACATTTTGGTCAACCGGGTCATCAAGAAGGGCCACATTGAATGTCTGACTCTCCAAATGAAGAAGTTCGATTTCCGCATTGCAGACTCCGTGACAGAAACCATGGGAATGGGAGACCAGGTGGTTCAAGAAATGCTCGACTCCATTCGAACTCAAATTGAACCAATGTTTCGAGTCTGTGACGCCATTGCGCTGCTTAATATGCTGGCATCATTTGCGCAGATTGCAATACAGAGGGACTACGTACGGCCTGTCATTAGTAATACTTTGGGACTGAAGGCGGCACGACATCCAATTCTGGACAAGGTGGGCTTGGTCTCCCAATTTTGCTTTCGTCGCCATTCCTACTGATGACGATCGTCCTAGACCCTGAATGATGAGTTCGTCCCGAACGACGTGTTTTCAAAAGAAGAGTACCGTTTCCAAATTATCACAGGCTGCAACATGAGCGGCAAGAGTACTTATATTCGCATGATTGCATTACTGCAGGTGATGGCCCAAATCGGCTGCTTTGTCCCTGCGCGTTATGCATCGTTCCGCATCATCCATCATATCTTTGCACGTCTTTCCACCGACGATTCTATCGAGGGGAATCTTTCCACATTTTCGTGTGAGATGCGAGAGATGGCTTTCATCCTCAGGTGACCGCAATGCGACGGAGGCCATGAAGCGCGGCTAACAGCTTTACAGGAACGTCGAAATGAACAGCATGGTCATCATTGACGAGCTTGGACGTGGCACAAGCACGCGTGACGGACTGTCCATTGCACTTGCTATGGCGGAGGCATTGATGCGAAGCCGAGCCTCGGTTTGGTTTGTGACACATTACGACAAGCTGGGTAACATTTCTTTGCACACAACATGTGCCTTTCCTCAATCGCTGACGTGAACATGGTTTTAGCTGAAGTACTTGGCAATCGCTTCGGAGTAATCAACCTTCATCTTGCCACGAGTACATCGATGACACCTCACGAAACCCCGAAGATGACAATGCTCTACACGTTGAGCTCAGGAAGGGTCCTTGACGAGCATTATGGCATCCTACTAGCCAAAGCTATGGGATTCCCAGACGACTTCTTGGAAGAGGCGGAGAGAGTCTCCAGAAGTTTAAAACAACAGCGCGAAGCCAAGAAGCAAAGCCCGGAGGCTCACAGAAGAATCAGTCGGCAGAAACTCATCTTGAACCTCCACGAACAACTCAAGCAGGCCTATGCATCGCAGTTGGATGAAGAAGCACTGGCCCTTCACCTAGAAAAGCTACAGGAGGAGTTCATAGCCCGGATTGAAGCTATAGAAGGTGACAGTGATACCGAGTCGGGTCCACATACTCTTTCGCCAATACAGACAGAAACATCCGAGCCGTTGATGTTCGAAGACACGATTGCAACGACACAAGAGGGATTTGGGATGGTTGACCTATCCAATAATGTCAGTGATACAGGAACGAACGACATGCCTGCTTCGCCGTTATGGAGTGACATTTTTGAGTCTGATGAGGTTGATGGATCATCCCGAGTGATGGACGTGGATGAATGATATGCTGGAGAGTAATGGGACTTCTCGAATCGAGTTTTGCTGGGAAGCATATTGAAGGGTTCGAGGTGCTGTTTTCCTCTGTACACTGAGGCTGCGAGACGGAGTCAAGGTCTGGGAGTATCTCGAATAACCTTGAAATGTCATTTAGCGTTACTCTACACTCAAATTGACGAAACATCCGCTGCCTACGAAAACGATGGTGTGTATGGTCATAATGCGCCTTTGTTTCAAAGCAACGACTTGGGCGCATCCCAATATTTCCCTTCTCCAAATCCGATCTCGGCATCCTCCATTTTGACGCCGAGATGCCAACGCCAGAAGCCAGGCCAGAAGTTCTCATGCTCCCCAACTACATTCCCCTGCTCGTCGGTCTGGCGGAGGTCAAACCATCCAACGCTCGACCTGCGCGAGGACTGATCCGGCGCAACGGCGCACCAGCGATCGGTGCCTGGCAACTCGCCGTGGCTACCCTGGCCGGGGGGCAGGGGTGGCTGGACGAGAGTGGCGTCGACGCCGAGATGCTTGAAAAGAGACATTGAGATGGGGAAGCTAGGGACGAAGGGGGTAGGGCGGAACGTTGTCTGAAAGAAAGGGGTCTTGCTGGGTGACGCTTCCGCGGCGGACACGGGCTCGGTGTCGTGCGGGTAGACCTTGATGGTGGTGCTGCCGTCTTGATGGTCCTGCCAGTCAAAGGCGGCGAGGTGTTTGGGGATGTTCCAGTCTGCGGCGGCCAGGTTTTAGTCGAGAGGTGCGGGTACACGCGATGGCGGTTAGCAGCACAGGTGAGGGTGAGCACTGACTCTTTCTTCCGTTCCAGCAGGTCTGGCGCTGGGAGACGTAGATGCGGGTGATGCGGGCGTTGCGCTTCTTGACGCGCTTGCCGGCCTCCTCGACGGTGTACTCATGGAAGCCGGGGCTGAGGATGAGCTCGTCGTAGGGGCCGACGGGCGACTCGGTGTAGCGGATGAGCTGGATCATGCTGAGGCCGCCGAGGTGGCGGCTGCCCTCTGGGGTTGCGTAGCCCGCAGAGGCCTCGAGGGGGGAGTACGCGAAGGATGGAGGGTTGGCGGCTTGGGACTTGGTGGTCCAGAATGCGAAGAGGTAGACTGTGCCCTTGAGAGTCCAGGGTGGAGGGACGAGGGTGTACCCATCGGCGTCGCCCATGTTGAAATGATCTGCTGTGTTGCAATGGCAATGGGGTGTCGTTTGGGCGTCCTGGTACAAGAAGATGATGGTCTTGGTGAAGATGATGCCAGTGAGACGAGCCTCGTCGTCGAGTGAGGTTGGTGTCACACACGGGCCGAGCCAGTCATCAACGGCGCCTGCAATGGACTGCTGTTGAGGGTGGACCCCATGTTACGGCCTCGGTCCTGACCTGGCGATCCATGTCCCCGCGATCTGCTTGCCAGAAGGGGAAAGCGGGGGCGAGACTGTGCTGTCAGATATTCAAGCATATGAAGAAAGTACGAAATCCAATTGCTTCAATGAAGGACGTGGACTTTGTGGATTGTTCTGTTATTGCCTGGGTTTCTACGTCTGTCGATGTGCACCTGCAGTCGAGGCGCATGTATTGGGAGCAAGACCTGGAGGGGAAACAAACACAGAAGCCGGATCAGTAGCATTGGCTTACACCATGGCATTTCTCTGTCTGGTGGTCGACAAGACCGACTTGGGCAAAGTTCACTATCGATACATCGAGGCTCATTGTACGAACCGACCATGTCAGCCTCATGTGAAGCCATCGTGGATGATGATTGTGAATGAATCAAAAGAAAGAGCAACCCAGAGGATGTGAGTCGGAGGCACAGCACAGTAGCACCCTCTGACAGCAGGCGTGCAGGCTTGCCAGGCATTTTCTTGCCAGGGTACTGGGCTCCTGCTGCATAGTGGGCCCCACCTGCCGCTGCTCCACCGCACTGGTCCCACGCTGCAACTGCAACGGGCTCATGCGGGGAAGGGCGAAGGGCAGGGGCTGTGCTCTTCGACAGGTCATCGACTCCATGTGTGGTGGTGGTGGTAGTGGCCATCGGCCCTCACACCACCACCCCCAAGACCCTGTTATTAGCCAGACCCAAGATCGAGACTGACACACAGCCTATCTGGGCGGGCGTGGCGACTTGCGTCACGAACACACCCCGCCTTGCCATTCTTTCGCATCCATCATTTCATCATCACCACCAATCCCTCATGCCGAAACTGCTTATTGCCTGATGTCGCAAGTTCGCGAAAGCGGCTTTCTCTCTATCATTTTGACTTACATATACCTGCCTCACAGAGATTTCGCTTTCTTTCTGGACTCGATCAGCATCACACCAACATGGCCGCCCTCGTCGTGTGGAGCGTCCTTGCTTGCGCCCACATCGTCAAAAAGCAGCGCAATAAACGCATCTACAAGTACCATAATAGCCATGTCGGCCCACGAGAAACCCGCCGCTTGACGCTGGCCCCAGGCTCCTTCTTCGAGGACCTCAAGGGCGACGTGCAAATCATCTCCATCGATGACCCTCAACGTGTGCCGTACGAGGCTGTCTCGTACGTGTGGGGCCCCACGTCCTCAAGACCGGACTTCATCAAGCTCGGCTCCAGCAGCAGACGACTTTGGCTGCCGCCGAACCTCGCGCAGGCGCTTCGCTACCTCCGCAAGAAAGACGCAGCGCGCACTCTCTGGATCGACTTCATCTCCGTCAGACAAGACGATCACGCTGAAAAGGCCGCCCAGGTCGCCCTCATGACCGAGATTTACAGAGCTGCCGAGCGTGTCGTCGTCTGGCTGGGCCATGAGGCCAATGATAGCAACATTGCCATCGGTCTCCTCGACGAGCTGGCCTGGATGGTCGAGTTCGACTTTGAGAACACCAGGATGCGCCCCACTGGTGCTGGCGCCATCGAGCCGACTTGGGCTGATCCCACCGAGTATCTTCCCTACGAGCAAGACGAACTGTGGGCCATCTATCAGCTTGTTCACCGCGCCTGGTTCGGCCGCGTCTGGATTCGACAGGAAATCGCCGCCGCCGATCCTCAAACTGCCATTGTTGTCTGCGGCAACAAGTCGATCAGCTGGGAAATGCTGCGCACTGCGCTCGCCGTCATAGCCAACAAGCCACGCCACTTTTTGGATTTGAACGACGAGAGCTCCCCCGAGCTGCGATTCGCGCGTCGATATGAGATGGTGTTACTTCTTTGTCAGCCTGAGAAAGACTACACCCTTCCTGATCTGCTCGATCAAGGCCGCAAGTTCAGCTGCTCTGACCCGCGAGATCGAGTCTATGCTGTCATGAACCTGGCCTCTGACGTCGACAACATGGGGTTGATCCCAAACTATGATCTCACCACGAGCCAGGTCTACCAAGATACGGTTCTTCGCTATATCCAGCAGTCAAAGAATACCAATATTCTAGCGTCATGCGAAATCATTGCAGCACGAAAGACAATGCCAACGTGGGTCCCCGACTGGAGTCGCAAGAGAATTGCGAACACAATGCCTATGCATCTCGCAAGCAGCATGTCGGAGGCGCATGCCGGCCCTACAGGCAACGGCGTTTTGAAAGCTAGCGGTGCGTACTGTGCAACAGTGGCCGAGGTTACGGAGCTTTTTGGAGACTTCGTCCCCGTACTGCAGGTCATCGCCACCGTTCGTCAGATCGCCCCTGCCGACGTCCTCTCGGGCCCATACATGGACCGTGCCGGTGGGCTGCTAGAAGCATATTGCGCGACTTTGGCCTGGGGCTTGTTTGACAGCCTATACAACCCGCCGATGGAGTCATATCCGGATCACGATGTCAGCATTGAGTCTCTCAAGCTAGTGCTCGAGCAACAGGAAGACTCGAAACGGACGAGTTCGTCTTACGATTATTCAACTCTTGTCTATGTGACGCAGTTGATCGCTACCTGCAAGGGTAGATCCTTCTTCACTACCCAGGAAGGTTACATTGGCCTCGGACCAAAGTACACAAAGCCAGGCGACAAAGTCTACGTTGTTCTAGGTTGTGACGTGCCCCTTATTCTTCGGGATCGCCACTCCGGCGGTGACAGGGCTAACCTCCCAGGCGAGCCCGAATTTGAGGTTGTTGGCGACAGCTATGTCCACGGGCTCATGAGCGGCGAGGCTCTCCTAGGTCCTTTGCCAAATGAGTGCCAGATGGTCATGGACAGCGACGATCCTGATGAGCCAACTCGGCCCATGTTTATCATGGGGCTGGGTAACGGAGCCTTCAAGACGGCGCATGATCCTAGGCTTGAGAAGGTCAGAGCTGCAGCGACGTCAGCAGCGTGTGAGAAGACACAAGGGGGGTCTGTAGAAGAACTGCTTACGCCTGAGAATCTGAGAGCGGCGGGTGCGAATGTTGTGGACCTTCATCTTGTCTGAGCGCGGCTTTTCTAACGAACGACATATGATTGCGGAATGTTTTTCTTTGTTTTCTGTTGATACCCTGGCCGCGTTCCGTTAAGTACTAATGAGAGTTAGCTTCGTCCACAGAGGAGTTAATAGCCCTACACCCATACGACATTGTGACCGCGTACGATTTTGCTTGTGCAATGACAGCAGCAATACAAGCTCATGGCAGGATCGAGCTTTCACGCGCGTTCTTGCTCAAGCTGTGCACCTCTTGGTATCATTGTGCTATATAACAGCCTAAGCCACAGCCTTCCTAGCTTCTTAGCTCCTTAACAGAGAGAAGACACGAATATGCCATATAATCCCTCCGAGCTAAATTCCTGCCCTTCGAAAGAGAGATCGAATGGTATGTTTACACCCTCAAGGCGTAGGCGTCAAAGCCACGGCGGCACAGGCAGCGCAGCAGGTGCCAAAGGCGGCATTGCAGGCCAGCACCGACGCCGGAGCTGTGGCGCCGAGTGTGGCACCCCAGATGAAGCCTGCGGCCCCGTAGCAGGCTGTGACGACGCTGGCGCAGCCGGCCTGACAGATGCCGTAGGCCACGAGACCGGCAGAGGCGGGGACGGCAGCCAGGGCGGCAAGCTGGACAATCTTTGTTGGGTGCATTCTTTTGACGAGGCTTGGTTTGGGTTCGGGTGATGAGTGTCCTTGGCTGATGGATTTCGTGTTGCGGTCTGAAGGAGCGAGTCGTCGGGATGTCTGGTTGCGAGTGGCTTCGTCTATTCAACAGGCCGCAGACGGCCTTTTGGGACTTTATAATGGAGTAACGTCGGGGGGTGTCATGTACGCTGGGAGGCCGACCACCGCCTGGTTGGTTGAGATCAGGCTAGTGTGACCTCCTGTCTGGCTGCCTGACAGGAATTTCCCTCGATGATGCCTCGTGAGGGGAAAGGCAGACGCATGGCCTGATCTTGATATTTGCTATTGGTCGGAAGAGCTAATAGGCTACCTGGTGGACGTGATGATTGCGTCGCCTTGTTGGCCCAAGAGGTGACCGACCTAGCGGCCGTGTGTTTGAAAGAGGACGTTTGGGGCAGATTCTGCTGCAATAGACCGTTCGATGTGTATGATTGGCGTCTAACTTGATACAACCTAACCGTAGGATCGCGAAAGGTCGGGATAGCGACCTGGTTGCTGTGCGGGATGATGCATGTCGATGAAGAGGCTTAGGCTGAAGGATTATACAGCGTAATGATACTTCTTTCCGACTGATGACACTTGTGAGAGACTTTCTGCTTGCTTATCGTTATGATCTGGAGGTTAATTCTCAAAAATAGATGCTCTATGTGTTGGCCGTTGATTTGTGTCTCAATCGAAGACTATGCTCGATGCAGGAGCAGTTTATGAATGATCCGCGGCATGTGCACTTCCAGTGATCCAGGCCCCGATATTCGCCTCTTCATGCGTCATTCACGTGTCTCTGACGACGAAATAATGGAAGCATCTCTCTGCGAGAGAGCAGCACTGGTGAGGGTATCGATTTCATTGAATAATACGTGATTGAAGTCCCAAAAGCCTAAACGCCGTGCCATGCAAAGATGTGTGGGTGAGGAAAGCTAAAAGGCAACGCGCCGTTGGCGACCGGTATACTTGGACGTCGACTTGACAACCTTGCCCTTGCGCTCCATCTGCTCCTTCTTGTGAACGATCCAGGCCTTACTGCCCTTCTTGATCTCGCCCTTGCCCGTCTTCTCGGCCTTCCTCCTCTCGTCCTGGACGTCGACATTGTCCATGCCGTCGACGACGCCTGTGATGTCGCCGGCACCGCCACCAGCGCCGCCGCCGCCCACCGTCAGGACGAGGTACAGCTTGACGTTCTTGGTCTCGGGGTCGTCCTCCAGGATACCGGCGCCGAAGCCGGCCTTGACGGCGGCCTGCGTGATCATGTTCCTCTGCGTGTCGTTCTTGGGGTAGAACTGGCACACGGCCTTGCCGCCCCTGCGCAGCGAGGCGTAGAGCCCGTTGAAGAAGCGCGTCAGGCGGCCAACGGGCGACGTGTCGCTGCTCTCGGCGTTGCAGAGCCACTGGATGGCCGAGATGCTGATGGCGGCGTCGAAGGAGCCGGCGCGGAAGGGCACGCCCTGGCCAATGTCGGCCAGCATGAGGTCGCCTTCGACGTCTCGCTGCAGGGCAATGTCGAGCATGGACGGCGACACGTCCATGCCGATCCACGTGTGCGGCCCGCCGTGCTCGGGGAGTTCGGCGGTGAGGATCTCGCCGGAGAGACCGCTGCCGCAGCCGACGTCGAGGATGAGGGAGGGGGATTGGAGGTCGAGGAGCTCGAGGGCGCGACGGGTCATGGACGCCTGGATGTTCTGAATACGGGACGACGTCGTGTATTTGCGCGCTTCCGTGTCGTTGTAGTGAATGTCGGCCGCGCTGGAGAAGGCGTTAGCTTTGGGGAAGGGTTCGCGATGGTAGCGGGGTTGGTTGGTGGTGTCACTGACAGGGTATCTTCGGGGCGCGACATGATGGCGTTTGGGATGGTCGAAAGACGTGAGTCGAGTACTGAATAAGTGATGTTGGTGCGGGTCTTTGCGATGACTAGAGGCCAGACTTTCCCACGTCGCGCTGTCGTAGTCGCTTGCAGTTGATGTCGTCGTCTTGTCGAAACGCGGATTCCAGAAATTGAAGATTTTCGGTGCGGATAGCTATCGATAAGAATTTGGCGGGGTGTTGCCCAAATGTCAAAGCCAAAGTCAAGGGGAAACGGCAGCATCAGGCTTGATTGAGCCAGGGTGTCCACCTCAGCCTTAGCTAAGCGTCAAGGGGCAGCCATTCGCTGCAGGAGGACACGCTCTAAATTTCGGGGCGACCAACATGCCAGCACTGCCTGCCCTTCCCCTGACGTGATAGCTGTCGCTCTTTTCATTCTTTACACATACGCTTCAAGAAGATCGGGAGACGTTGTTTTGAAACCGATATCATGTGGATTCTTCCTATTCTCGGGGTTATTGGCTCCATCGTGGGCTTCTGCTTCCTGACCTTGGCAATCGGTACGGCCCACTTGTGATCGCGCGCCGACGCGACCCCCTGGATTTGAGGACTTGCGACTGACGTGCGATGATGTAGCGTCGGGTCTCTACTACCTGTCCGAGCTCGTCGAGGAACACACGGTGCTCGCCAAGCGCCTGTTGACGCAACTGATTTACATTATTGTCGTTCTCCAGCTTCTACTATGGGCTGTGGACGGGCTCTCGTTCAAGCTGACGCTTCTGTCCATCTTCTCGCACATCGTCTACCTTGGCAACATGCGTCGCTTCCCTTACGTTCAGCTCACTGATCCGCTGTTCCTCACTTCATGCGGTAGGTTGTCTCTCTGGACCTCTGGCGGCATGTCGCATAGGCTGACCCTTTCATAGCTCTCGTGCTCACGAACCACTACTTCTGGTTCCGCCACTTCTCCGACACCCAAGCGCGATCCTACTCCAACATGCGCTCCATCTACGACCAGCCTGACACTCCTTCGTTCACACAAATCGCCTCATACTTTGGCATCTGTGTTTGGCTGGTGCCTTTCTCTTTGTTCGTCAGCTTGTCAGCCAGCGACAACGTCCTCCCCACCATGGGCAGCGAAACACCCTACCAGCAGGCCGATGGAAAGAACAAGCGACAGGGCATGGTCAAGGCGCTGGTTGACTCTGTTACCGGCGGCATCGGCCAGGTTATCCAGTCAGTCGGCTTGCAGCAGCGGCCTGGTAACTCGTGGAATGACTGAGCAGATGAAACATGAGGAGACGTTCGATGACGTGTAGGCGGCCCATACATTTTCCCTTTCCCCGTGTTGCGCAAGGCTAACTTGACGGTAGATGGGAGGTTGAATCAAAATCACTTCTAGATCATCTATTGCCTGAACGGCGAACATCATTCAACACATGACCAACCCGATTCAAGCTACAGGCGCTGGCAATACGGGCCACTCGAAGACCAAGAATGCTTCCTCGAAGGTCGTAGCATGCCGCTCTGCATGCATCCATGGCAGTGGTCGATGCGTTCTGGGGCGCATGAGCCGGCTCTCTGCCGGATCCTGCGAGTCGATAGTTTTCCCCTGTGTTGCCAATGCCTGTATCTGAGACGAGGCGGCACGTTGGGGAACCGCCATGGAAGGTCCTGTATCGTGTTGACCCTCGCCATGAGGCGCGCTCAGTTGGTCTTGACTCTTCTCGCGAGCTTCAATCGCTCCGAGACGATGAGCCGGCTGAAAGTGTTCCACGTTCCAAGCGAATATTCACCTCTGGACCGAATAGACACACTCTAGTCCTGATTCAAATAAATCACATGTCTTGTGGCATTTGCGTTCCTGATGGTGCACGCCAGATGATTACTAATGAACACCCCTTTCACAATATCTCACATGGCACATTGGCTTCCGCCACATACTGGGCGCACCGCCACACCCTTAATTCTCGCCTAGTGGATCCGCCCATTTTAGTAAACTCGCTCTCGTCTTCCGTCACGGTGGCGACAAAACAGTGGACTTCTTCTTCTTCTTCACCATAACTCTCTACACCCGGAACTTTTATTCCCAGTTATTCTCCTCATTGGATTGGAGCTGTGGCCGTGTGGGCCTCCCTCATGCGACGCCTCAACTCTTGACTCGATTACTAGGTGTGCTGGCAGCCTAAAGTATCGTGGCTGTGCAGTATAGCTCGTACGTAGGAGCCCTCTCGCGCCAAACCTCGGCTTGCACTGTTCCATTGAATTCATCTTTCGCTCCGACTCTCGTCAACGAAAGCGTCTGAAGAGAAGAATCGACTGAGCTGCTCCCGTGTGACCTATTTTGCTGTGCAGGTTGCCTCTTCAAGAGGCCAGACAGGGCTCTTGCGCTGCCAAGACTTGACACATCAGTGGCGGGTGCATCCAGACCCACATCAAATTGTGGCTGGAGGATGATGCACCAGTGACAACCCCAAGCTGACGTCGCCTTGTTGCGACAACCATCCACTGCAGGCATCCATGTTGGCATCGATCCCAGCATCTGTCATGTGTGATCCAATGGCATGTGCGCTGCGGCTCAAGCCCCCGAGGCCTCGTAATCTGTCGTCGTCGCCGGCGGATCTCTATAAACATGGGCGACGTCCGACCTGAGGGGCCTATACCCTTGGAGTGCTCTCTGCTTTCCTCACCATTCCCCTCTCTCCCAGACACTTGAACTTGAACCCAAGCACACGTCTACATATGGGCTCATTTTTCGTCACACCTCCGACACCGACCACTCCTACCGAACGACGGACTGAGCTCATGACCAGGCCCGAACGCACCATGGCGCCGTCCATCGATTCGGCCCTGGGCACGGCCGACATGGCCAACGAGCAGAGGGGCCTTCTCGAGCTCATCGACAAGCTTCAGTTCGCCCAGCTCGACAATGTCAAGCTGCCGCAAATCGTCGTGGTGGGCGATCAGTCTGCAGGCAAGAGTTCCGTTCTCGAAGCCCTCACCGGCACCCCATTTCCTCGCGATGCGGGCGCTTGCACACGATTCGCGACCGAGATTCGCATGAGGCGATCCAACGAGCCGTCACTCACTGTCTCCATCATTCCAGACAAGCACCGCAACTTTCGCGATCAGGAGCGCCTGAAGCAATTCGGCGGCATGGTCGACCACGATATGCCCTTTGACGCATTGATGCGGTCTGCCGTCGATCTTATCGCTCCTAAGAACATTCCCGGCAGGTTCGCCGCCCGCGACATTTTGGTCGTCGAGAAGCGTGGTCCTGACATGCCTCTGCTCACTCTTGTTGACTTGCCGGGCCTTGTTCGGAATGCCAACAACGACCAATCGCTCGATGACATCAAGACGATCGACACCCTCTGCGACCGCTACATGAAGAGCTCTCGCACCATTATCCTCGCCGTCGTGGGCGGCAACACCGACTACGTGCAAGCACCCATCCTCACGAAAGCCCGCCAGTTCGACCCCAGTGGTTCCCGCACCATCGGCGTCTTGACGAAGCCCGATCTTTGCGAGTCGATCGGCCTCGAAGACAAGTTTATCGATCTCGTCCAGAACAGAGACCAGGCCAATTTCTTCAAGCTCGGCTGGTACGTCTTGCTGAATCCTGGACCTCGCGACCAAGGCCAGCCCTGGCCTACTGCTCGCGAGCGTCAGGAGCGCGAGCAAGAATTCTTCGGCCGCGGCAAGTGGCGCGCCCTGCCAGAGTCCATGTGCGGCGTGCCGGCGCTGAAGCAGAAGCTCAGCGTCCAGCTGCAGCGTCATATTGGCCGCCACGTTAAGACGCTCAGGAAACAGATCCAGACGGCGCTGGATACTTGCGACACGGAGCTCAAGTCCATGGGCGAAGGCAAGGATACGGTCCCCGAGATGCGGGTTGAGCTTGTAGAACTCTTCTCGTCCTCCAAGGAGCTCGTCATTCCCGCCGTTTACGGTTTCTACAAGAATCCTCCTCGCAAGAACTTCTTCCGCGCCACGGCCGACCCTCGAGGCACGCCCGCTCAAAACCTTCGCGCCCGCGCCATTGAAGAGAACGAGAAGTTTTCGCATCGCATCCGCCAGAACGGCCGCAAGTTTGGCTTCGCCTCATCGACCGACCCCCGCGCGCCCAACGCTGTGCCACTCGGCGACAGCGGCAAGAAGGAGTTCGTCGCACACGAGGTCGAGATGCTTCTGCGCCAGATTCGCGGTTCCGAGTTCCCCATGGATCCCAAGCCTCGTGCCGTCTACATGCTCTTCCAGAGTTACTCGGAGAACTGGCCCAAGCTGGCCCAGGAGCACAAGGACAACCTTGGCGTCGTCTGCAACGAGTTTCTTAGCGAGGTCATTGATTTTGCCTGGCCGCAGCGCATGAGGGAACCACTGCGCGCGCAGTTCCTCGATCCCCAGATGAGGGCCCTCATGGCCAGTGCCCAGGAGGAGCTCGAGCGACTCACACAAGACATGAACCTTGAGATCCAGCCCTATGATCCCGAGTACGAAGAGCGCCTGCGCAAGTGGCACGTCGAGACGACAAAGGATGGTGGCACCTACAATGAGGCGCAGGAGGTTTTGGAGAAGATGTTGATCTTCTACGAGCTTGCCGCCAAGACTTTCATCCGCAACACCATAACGCAAGTCATTGAGCGTCACTTGCTTCAGGGCATGTATGGCATCTTCAATTCGGTCGCCATCATGGGTATGGCGGATGACGGCGTCGAGGCCATCGCAGCCGAGAACAAGGAGACGCGTGACAAGAGGATGGCACTCAAGACACAGAAGAACGCCATTGAGGAGGCCAGAGACATTTGCGCCAGCCTCGCCATGTGCAAGGAGTTGCGTGCCTATGCTGATGAAGATCGCGACATCGAGGAAACCTCCGACGAGGACGACGAGTCGCGCCCCCAGGAACGCCCCCAACAGCACCCACGACAAGCTACCGCGTCCTCAAACACCCAGCCTCCCCCTCCCAGGGCATCGACAGAGGCTCATCGCCCAGCGCGCAAGCCCACGGCACCCCAGGCTGATGCCGCCGTGAACGGCAACTACACCCATGCGTCCAACGGTGCGCCTCAGGGTCTGCCAACGCCCCGTGTCGAGGCACCTCGCACCCAGAGCTCGGGCGATTGGCACAGTGAGGAGCAGCCGGTGCGGTCGGTGCCGCATCATGCCCCACCCCCGCCGCCGCGGCCCGAGAAGCTGAGGACGGAGGACCAGTACGGGGTCAGCCCTGTGGAGAACGGCTACGGGTCGTACGGCGCCGAGACGGAGTATCCCCCTTCGGCGTCGCGGGACTCGAGGCGCGTTTCGGCGAAGAAGCTGTTTGGCAGGTCGTGAGTTGTTGGGGCTGCGTGATCCATGTTATTTACAAGCGGGATGCATTTTGTTTTTGGACGGAGGAGCTGGGATGCCACGGGTTGGATCGAGCCATGATAGGTTTTGGTAGTGACGAGGTGAATTCGCACGATAGATATAATATACCCATAAGACATACGAGTTTGAAAAGTAGGTACAAATGACCCATCATGATGCGTACATGTGCTCAAGCAGGCTGGACGGCATGATAGAGGGGATCAGCTCCGTAGCGTGGAAGTGACGACGTGTGGATGCGAGGGGTCAGTATTTCATCACCATGTTACTATGAAATGTATGATTGACGACACAATCTAGTAGTACTGACAATGTCAATCATACCTAAGTTCATGATGTTGCGTTGTATGACCCTGTAACCACCACATTTGGGCCAGCTTTCGCTGCTCGACATGTATCTGTACGTATTCATCCTCGACCATTCATGATTGGCTTGATCGCACAGCACACGGACACCAGTCACAATGTTGAAGCAAGTAAAGGTCATAAATTTCATTGAATCCTGCCTGACAGGCCCCTGCGCCTAGCTCCGATGAATATGCAATCTATACGCTACCAACCAGTTCACGCCTTGACCTTGAGGACGGCCTTGCCAAAGTTCTTGCCGTGGAAGATGCCGACGAGGCCCTCGGCGGCGTTGTCGATGCCCTCGGTGATGTCGACCTTGGCCTTGACCTTGCCGTCGGCGAGCAGGGGCTGGACCTTGTCGTTGAAGGCCTGGTAGCGCTCGGGGGTGAGGCTGACGATGAAGCCCTTGAAGGTCAGGGACTTGCCGATGATGTTGAAGAGGTTCTTGACGCCGTAGCGGTCCTCGGGCTTGACGTTGTAGTCGACGATGGAGCCGCAGCCGATGATGCGGCCGTTCTTGTTGATGGCGTGGAGGGCGGCCTCGAGCTGGGCGCCGCCGACGTTGTCCCAGTAAATGTCGATGCCGTCGGGGGCCAGGCGCGCGAGGGCCTCGTTGGGCTCGTCCGTCTTGTAGTTGAAGGCGCCGTCGAAGCCGAGCTCGTTGGTGATGAAGTCGATCTTCTCCTGCGAGCCGGCCGAGCCGATGACCTTGAGGCCCTCGGCCTTGGCGAGCTGGCCGACGAGCTGGCCGACGGCGCCGGCGGCCGAGGAGACGAAGATGGTCTCGCCGGCGACGGGCTTGCCGATCTCGTAGAGGCCCTCGTAGGCCGTGGTGCCGGGCATGCCGAGGACGCCGATGAAGTAGTGGGCGGGCAGGTTGTGGGGGTTGTGGATCTTGCGGAGGCCCATGGGCTTGAAGGCCGGGGCCGGGATGACGGCGTACTGGGCGTTCTGGCCGTAGAAGGAGGCGAGCTCGTCGCCGACGGCGAACTCGGGCGTGTCGGAGCGGAGGACCTTGACGACCGAGGCGCTCACGATGGGCTGGTCGAGGTCGAAGGGGGGCGAGTACGACTTGACCTTGGGGTCGCGCATGCGGCCGCGCATGTAGGGGTCGAAGGAGGTGTAGAGGACCTCGACGAGGACGCCGCCGTGGAGGGGCGCATTCTCGAGGTCAATGGGCCTGTCCTCGATGACGAGGTCCTGGCCGGGGACGGGGAAGCCCTGGGGCACCTTCTTGTAGATGAAGGACTTGTTGGAGGTGGGCGCCATGGTGGACGTGTGTGTGGGTGGGTTGTCTTGGTGTTGAGGGGTATCTGTAGGATGGAAAATTGCGGGGCACAATGTATCGCAGGATCGATAGAGTGCTGATGGATGATGGGACTAGGGGCTGTGAAGATGATGGCATACGTCAAGGAGGAGGAGGCCAGGTCGAGGCTTTATATCGTTCGACAGCTATCACCATTACAAAGCCAGGGTCCAACCTGTGTTTTGGCGTAGGCGCCAACGGCAGACCCCATTGTCACGTCATGGACGCACAAGAGATTTGATTGATCGGAGAGATTCTGACGTTCTGGGCGGCAGGCGAGTAAGGTTAGGAAGGGTGTGCTGTTTGCTGTACAGGATGGATGGGTTCGCCTGGTTTCGATTCGGCGTTGCCTGGTGGGTGCGGCGGGGTCGTGACGAAAAGAGACATGACGCCGTTCCCGAGAGATCATCAAGGTCCTTGATTGGGCCAACACCAGCAACCAGCGAGTAGGGGGACCTCGGCTTGCTTACAGAGCAGAGAGGCGGCCTCGGTTCCTGCGCCCTTTTCATGCAACTATCCGTAGATCAAGCCCCGTTGGTGCCTTACACAGAATCCGAATTCCCCTTTTCCTGCAAACTCTTGTCTTCTGTTGCCCCTCCCCCCACCCCGCCATGCTCACTTCTTCATGCTCCCTGCCTCAACACGGATCAACCTTCACCGACCCCCCCCCCAGCCCTATCAGTCATTATCGCCGAAAGTCAATTCACGAAATGACTGGCTTTTGCTGTGTTCGCAGCTCCCAACCCGGTTCAGGCGGCAGGGCGGCCTGACAACATGCCGACCCCCTGCTCCACCACGCTACCTCCGAAAACGAAGCTTCTTCCATGCCACACGGCTCACGACCCCTCCCTAGCTCGCGCCGTTCCTTACCATCATACGCGCCTCCGCAACGACCATGTCCGACTGTTTGCCATCGTCGATCCCACCGGCCGTCCCCGGCCCACTCTTGACAAGTACCGCCGGCCCATCCCCTGACGGAGACTTGACCCAGACTTCCTTGTACCCACTCGACGCGAAACCGAGCTTCTCGAAACTTCGCCGCCCCTCTTCCGTAGCCGTGAGAGCTGGAAAGTGTGTCAGTCAGCAACTCGGCGTTTTCTCAACAACAGACACCTCGGACAGTTTTCTTGTCCCATTGTCCACAAGAAAAACCAAAAAAGGGGGAAAAGAAAATACATACCGGACACCCCCTCGACAACGTAGCCCTCCCCCTGCGCAGCCTTGATCAACTCGTCGACGGCAAACCGCGCAAAGCCCCTGACGGCGGACCCCTGCACCTCCTCGACCAGCTTCTCAATGTGGAACACATGCACGCCGACGGCGTCGCCCTTGGTCCGCGAAACGTCCCGCGCCGCATCAATGGCCGACTCGCGCAGCGTGCCCGCGCCGAGGTCCCGCCACGCCGGCACGGCGAGCGGCAGCGCGACGACGACGCCAACGAGCGTGTCGCCGGCGTGCAGGGCCATGGACAGCTCCGGCGCCGCGGCGACCCAGGCCTCGAGGCGCTCGAGGGGGATGCCTGCCGGGTACATGGCTTCGTCCGAGCTGTGGATGGACTGCACCATCTCGGGCGACAGCGGCGTGCGTGTGATGTAGGATGTCCAGTCCATGGTGTGTGCGACTGCGATGTGTTGCGATGTGACGTGTGATTGTATGCTACGCAGGAAGAATATAGTGAGCCTCCCCGTTGGCACAAGACGAGAATCGTCTCAAGTACACGAACGTCTCTGGTGTATCATAGCCATTACGTCATGGGACGGCCGGACTTGTGGGACTGGCTGCCAGTCTGCGCTCCAGCTGAGGCGGGCTTAGCGTATGTCGCTCTGCGGATGTTCGCACATTACGGCTCACAGACGGTCGATTCCCTTGCACTTCGAGAGCACTTCCACAGCGCGGGTCAGTGGTTCCTGTGGACAATAACGCAGCGGACGCCGTGCTGTCAACATTGTCTTCGGACGATTCAATCGATATGTCAGTACTGAACCTGGAGCAGAGTGAAGAGGTCTTCCACACCTGGTCCGCAGGCAATAGATAATAGGTAGGGGTTCGGAATACATCTGAATTCAGGCCCTTCGCAGCTTGAAGGGCTCTTCACAGTCCTAAGATATACGTTCTCGTAGCCGTTAGCCCCTGGCTAGCCCCTTGTGCCTGGCTCCGTAGGGATTTCCTGACAAGATGAACACGTGCTTGAAACACATGGCTACGCAGGTGGGTTCTGAGTTACTATTTCATAGATAGGGCGCCATCAGAATCAAATCTGCATCTCATACGGAACTTTGAGTGATATAAACTCATGACTAAGTCTCCAACGCCCATCGGCTGGCTCAATCCGTACTGCTGCGGCGTAGTGCCATTGTCTTCCTTGCGTCAAACCCCCTCCGCCTCTCTAAGCTCCTATCTTATTGGGCTCCAATCTATACTATATCAGTTTACGTGGCTGTGAAACGTGGTAGATGGATCGAAGATCCTTTTCTGGACCAACCAAACGAGCATACTTCTACCTTGGTCATTCTGAGTTAAAACATGCATGGTTTGCCGCAAGGGATATCCAATGTGACACAGGGATATGTCACTTAAGTGTGCGCCCGTTTGTCATTGATATTACTGATGTTAGGCGGATGGGTTCTCAACTCTTTGACAGTCCAAGATTGGAAGTGAAGGCGCTCGAGCCACTGCCTCATTCCCATGTAGCCAACAACCCCAGAACACTCCGTTCTATCGTCCACTCTCTTGGGCACATTAAGAACTTGGAAGCCTAAGCCTTCAGTAGTGTGATACTCGAACCGATTCCCAGCTATTGGGAAGTTGAAAATTGGCGACGATCGCCCACGCTCATAGTCCCCGCTCGTTATCGTATATATGATGGGTTCTCGGGCGGCCGTTTTTAGGCGTGATGCGAGCACTGATGATAAAAGCGGAGTCTCCGCGATTGTAATGAGATTGGTGTACAGGGCTTTCGCCATTATTGCGGTGTCTAGTTACCGAAACTTTAGCTTTCAGTCAGACGACTAGAACGATTGATTCAACGTACAAAATCTCGATAGATTCGATCTCGCCAACTTTCTGTAACAAGTCAGAGGGTCTCATTCATGATGAATTTGCGAGCGGTTTGAAAGGCTTGAATACAGTCTTGGCACCGTTCTCCGCGTATCTCTCAACAGCAATCCTGTAGATGTCGGGCAGGTCAGTTCTCGAGTAGCCGATCCACGTCACCAAGTTGCGTGTAGTAGTGGAAAAGTATCGAGACATTTCAGAAAGAAGCTGTGCGAGGGCTTGGTAGAGCTTATTACGATAGGTTGAAGCAATGAAGCAATGAAGCAATGAAGCAATGAAGCACAAGTATCAATCATGTAAACATTCAAGGCTCATCTTATATTTGGCTTGACTTCCCGAGCTTTACATATGCTCTTTAACCTGACTTTAATCCAAACGTGCTAACATCATACCTCGTACACAATGAACTCGGCTCACGCCTAACGAAACTCTGCGCATGATGACTGAAAGACTTCTGCTTTTCAATTCACAGAGCCTTGCCACCAACGTCGTCACTGTTGGGAGCCTCCAACCAGTGCAATGCCAAAGAAGCTTGCAATGTTGAATGAAGTTCCTTGACTTAATGTATTGATTGTTGGAGAGGAGCAAAATAAAGGGTTGGCCGTTTTCAGCTTACCAATTTAGCTCTTAGCCTGAGTAGGTAGGCAAGACGAATTGCTGAGCCTTCATTGATAAATCAATTCGTTGGCTTCGTCTGATGCAAAGCACTCACCAACATCTCCATGGCAAACTTCAGCTTTGAAGGCGGTTCTCCGTTTTCGTTGGAAACAATCGCCACACGGGCAAAAAGGAAATGCCACACAGCACTATGAAGCTTCCAGGCCAATACGCGTTTCAACTGTGACTAGGCGAATGCTTCTCAACAAGGCAGCTTAGCATACATGTTAGCGATCATGTGAAACATGACACCAGATTGTTCAAGGTGGGTCCAAAACGGTGGGCCTCAGGAAGCTCTTTGGAACGTGCATTAAACTCAGGCCAATCCGTCCTACATCACCCGCCGTCCTTCAACCGCCTGTCCAGCTTCCGACCTGACCTCAACGTCGGTTTAATCTGAACCTGAAGCTCATTAAATGGCGTCTCTTTTGCGGAAGATACCCTGGCCCAGCCGGGTATGGAAACCCTTGACTTTCTCGAACTCTAATTTCATACGCATTCCACCTGGCGAAAGGGTAGAGGAAGAGCTCTTCGCAGACTACAAAGCATCGCGGTACTACCCAGTCATCATCGGTCAGGTCCTCAAGGATCGCTATCAGATTGTAGGAAAGCTGGGCTTTGGTGCCAGCTCAACTGTTTGGTTGGCGCGCGACCTAGAGTAAGATAATCTTGGGTTCCCTTGTGGATCAGCCCTAGAACACACGACTAGCTCCGCTGACGCGATGTTAGGGGTCGTCGACATGTGGCACTGAAGCTTTTCATTCACTCACAGTCTATGGGCGAACAATTAGATCGCGAGGTGTCTATATACAAGCGAATTTCTAATGCTTCTTCGACGCATCCTGGTCGCGGCGCAGTCAGGGAGCTTCTCGACTCATTCGATATCGCTGGACCAGAAGGATCGCATCGATGCTTAGTGCATCCTCCATTGTGGGAAAACCTGCTGACTTTCCTTCACCGAAATCCAGTTGGGAGATTGCCTGTGCCCGTTCTCGCCTTTACGCTTCGGCGCATGTTTCAGGCTTTGGACTTCCTACACACAGACTGCCAGGTTGTTCACACAGGTAGGTTAGAGAACTAGAAGGATCCCATGCTTCAATTGAACTATGCTGCTTATCTTTCGAGGACTATACTGACCTATGGTGGGTAGATATCAAGGCTGACAACATCATGTTCGGTATCGAAGATGATTCCGTCTTCACAGCATTCGAGGAAGAAGAGCTCAGCGACCCATCTCCGCGGAAAACTGTGGATGGCCGAAATATCTATGTCTCACGAGAACTCCAGATGCCAAAAGCCTGGGGTGCACCTGTTCTCTGTGACTTCGGCTCAGCCGTCGTTGGGGAAGTCAAACACCTGGAGGACGTGCAACCGGATATCTACAGGGCACCCGAAGTCATCATCGAAGCACCATGGTCCTACTCAATCGATATATGGAACACCGGCTGTGTGGTGAGTTTTCATTCTGCCGCCAACGAAACTACGCTTTAGTGTCTAGGTTGACTGGGAAATGCCCTAATTATGTCGCAGATCTGGGACCTATTCGAAGGGGGTCACCTGTTCACAGGACACGATCCAGAGTTTGAGAGATACCGCAGCCGAGCGCACCTTGCAGAGATTATTGATCTTCTTGGACCACCTCCACAGACACTGCTGCAAGCGGGCAGGTCGAGCCACAAATTCTTCACGGATACCGGTAAGTGCGACGACGTTAGCGATGGGGCCACTTAGCCCATCCGCCTCCACCATGCTGACAGGATGTTGTTTTGCTACAGGGGACCTACGTGGCGCCGACTCGGGGCTGCTGGCTGGTGCGTCATTTGAGGAAAGGGAGACTTCCCTTGAGGGTGACAGTCAGAAAAAGTTCCTCGCCATGATGCGGAAGATGCTTCAGTGGGAACCCTCAATGCGATCATCGGCGAAAGCCTTGGCTGAAGATGAATGGATTGTCGCCAACATTCAATGAGATATGCAGACGCTGCGGCTGTCCATTCAAACTGCAATTTCTATCATGGCGTTTTTCAATCTTTGGGTCGCTAAAATCATCACATTACACATCTCATTTCTATCACACCAAACTATGTGACCACTTTGAGCAGATATTGAAGATGCTTATGATGTTCCTTTCCTTTTATCTTTCACGTACTGTGTTCAACACGGCCTGATTTTTCCAATTCATCTCCTGAGTGTTTGCGAAAGAGAATTAAAGTCGAAGATCTCAGATCATGTCTCATTTGAGCCTGTCTCAAGTTCAAACAACTATCTGGCAGATTTTGTCTAGTATACTTTCGATGAATCGAACGCCAACTACAATACCATCCTCGTCCAAATACTGCTCTTGACTGCCAAAAGCTTCATTCTCCGGGTCTAAACATGTCAGACATGTCACAACCACGTCTGTGTACAAATCTCCCAGGCGAGATGGAAGAATGGTCTTCGCCATGCCCACCAAATGCTCCTTCAGCCGCCCGTCGCCTCCTGTATTGGTCTTTTGGAAATGAGAATCGGAGAGAGCCAACCCAAGACTGATTCCTGGCACAGGCGCTGCTGTGTCGCTTGGGCTCTCGTCCGGGTACCACACGAACGATCGCCATAGACCCAGTTCGAGCAGACAGACGCCCAGACTGTAGATGTCGTGCTGCATGATGTACCGCTCTTGGACCAAGTTTCCCTGCCGTTCCGGATGACGGTATAAGTTTCTATGCCACGCTGCGTCGCCGAGCAGGTTTGTCTGAAAGTGGGTGCTACGAAACTGGTTGAAGCCAAGAAGATAGCTTGTCCCCAGAGATGAATTGGCATCGGAAAAGACTAGAATATTGTCGGGCCGAATGTTCTTGTGTACGAAGTCACAAGTATGTATGTAGCTAATGGAGTATACAAGCTGCTTCGCTGTTCGCACAATAGCTGACGCGCTGACAGGGTGGTGCCGGAGAAGAAGCTGGCGGAGGGTCATGGGAGGGTTGGCATCCTGCGGTGCACGATAGACGACTTCGATGTACTTGAGGCCCTTTGTGGCGGGATCTTGATGCTTGAGTAGACCGTAGCAGCGAAGAAGACCGAAAGTTTGGGGGTCAACCTGCTGGAGGCGCCGGGCAAGATTTTCAACGTCCACTTTTACCTGTGAGATTGTTCCTGGAGGCGCATTGACAGACTCGGCAATGAGAAGGCTGTTTGAGCCTTCTCTGACGATGGATCGAGCCGAGGAGAAGGGTATTGGTGTTTCTGTTGCGCCGCGGAGACCAGCCGCATCAAGGTTCAAGCTTGTCTTTGGCTGCGATCCACCAGAGAATGGTGTTTTAGGAGGGCTGATTGCGTGTCGAAGTGCGAGCATGCTGTCTAGAGGGCTAGGGCTTGAGCAAACAGACGTCGAATCGGTAGACTTCGTATCTGTCTCTTTAAGCGCCGTGTCTAAGGTGGTGCTACTCATCAGAATGATGAGATACCATGTCGGATCAAAACGGCTTCTCCATGCCTCCAATTCGGTCACCAATTCGTCGAGGCCTTTCTTCGCCAATGAGAAGCGCCATTTCCTCCAAACTTCGGAGGTCTTCTGCTTAAGAGTCGAGTCGTCGGAGGCGGAAGATGTTGAGACGTTGAGTCGGGCAACAGCCTGAAGCAGCTTGCCGTTGAGGATCTCGAGGAGGTCTAAGTGGCTTTGTGCCAGCTCCTCGTCGAGCTGTGATGAGATCTTTTTGAGGAAATTGAGCTGGATTTCAAGTTTCGTCCAAAGGGCTTGCACCAGAACCAGTCTCTCATTGATGAGTTCATCTGCACCACGATACGACTGATAAGTAGTGATGACTTTATTCGCGAGTCTGTAGTGGTTAGCGATCGTCCTTTTCTTCGCCCTGCTGACACTCCGATTTAGGAGCGGCACGGCCCGTAGCGCTGGCCTCCTAGCCAAACTCACTTAATGCAACCATCGATGACACCTGCGACGGCAAGTAGTAGTTCGGCAACCATGAGACCTATTGTTGGGATTATCTCACTGGGAGAGCATTCTGCGAGGACGCTCAAGATAAATAATTTGTCGTAGCGCAAGGAGTAGCACGAGGCTCCCCCAAGCCATCGCAAGCGGGAGGCCATGAGGGCGGTGCCGCTCACGAACCCCTGTAAACGAGGGCGGCTGTGCCGCAATATCCATTGGGTCCCGTCCTCGTAGGCGCTATTTGCTATTGAACACCCGCCAAGCAACGCATTGGGTCACCAGCTGAGGATCTGCGCGGCGGAGTGGAACGCCACATCAGGTGTTTTGCTGTCGCATAGACAGGGCTGACTGCGCGGCTCCTCAGCAGTCTCGTGACGGTGAGCTGAGGCTGTTCTTTGGTGACGAGGATAAGACTCATACCATCCAGCACTAGGTATCTTACCTTACCAACGTATCGAACCGATCAGACACCATGCCGGCTCACCGTCCAAAGACTGCCAGCCATATTTGAAGCGTACTTACTTTGCGTAAGCCTATAGCCCATCATGGGGTCCAATGTGGGGGCCAACATGCCATCACCTTTGGTTCTCAGATGCAGGCTACAGACCGAGTTTCTGGATGGGTGTGTCAAACACAAGAGGAGAGTTTCCATGTTGCACCTTACACCGCGCAGCTCGAGCCTAGATACCGTTTTCGAGGAACTCTGGGACATCGAGCCCACCATTGGCCGAGGTTCTTTCGGTGTGGTCCGCTTCGAACGGCTAAGAGGACACCCAAGTGTGCGCTTCCAGTCGTCGTCACATCGCGTGAGAGCTGTCAAAGAGATCAGCAAAAGAATGCCCGACGGTCACCACTGGGACTACATGAAGGAATTGGAGGCAATAGCGAAGTTCTCTCAACCAAATGTGAGTTTGAGCACTTGAAATCATAGTCCCCTAGCAGTATTCAGTACAGTTTCCTGATCAGTCGGGCAACAGTATGCACCGTTCTTTGTAAGGACGCGTGGATGGTTCGAAAATGCGAAATCCGTCTTCATAACCATGGAGTATTATCCTCTCGGAGACCTACGCAGATTCATGGATTCTCAGTCGCCATTTACCGAGAACCTGACAAGCCACATAGTTCGCCAATTAACACGAGGTATCAACTATATGCATGCCAGTGGCTTTGCACATCGTGATCTGAAGCCGGCTGTAGGTGACCATTCTGCACGGTCGATTGGAAATCGGTACTCACGCGTGGCAGAATATTCTAGTCGCATCGACTTCGCCAAGGTGGTCCGTACGGATTGCTGATTTTGGCATCAGCAAGCAGGCTCTCGAAGGTGGGACTTATCTTCGAACAATGCATATTGGTACTTTCGGATACATGGCACCCGAGGTGCTGGGGTTTAACGCCCAAAACAACCCAAGTGCAGCATATTCGGTGACAGTGGACATGTGGGCCATTGGCGTGATAGCCCTGGAGCTGCTCATGAAGCGGCACCCGTTTCCCAACGTCTCGGACCTGGTAGGCCACGTCCATGGCACTCGCACGGTTCAGTATGACGGAGTCTTGGGGGTGCACCCCTCGAACGCCTGTCGTGATTTTATTGGCGGCTTATTGACACCACATCCTGCCATGCGACCCTCTGCCAGCGTTGCCGTGAAGCATCCCTGGCTGAAAGAGATCAAGATCGAGGTTGTTGACTCTGAGGATGACGAGCCGTGAGTGGAATATGCCTCTCAGAGTCAAACCGTAACAGCATTAGACTGACTAAGACAGACTTTTCGTGGAAGACTACCCTCAGGACGAAGACATAACGATGCGCCATCGTGATGGCGTCACCCCCGCCTCATTACCATCACTGGCCTGGTCGAATCTACGACTGACACCGGGCGCAGCTGCACCTGCAAGTGACGCAGGAACGCTGATGAGCACTCAGGCTGGCCTCCAGCTAGACAGGAGTGGTCTGTTGCCGAGCTTCCAAGCACTGTCGTTAGAAACGGTATGTTGAAATCCGAAATTTGTGGTGCTTCGTTACCAACTAGCAGGGATTAGACACGATATTTCGTTTTGCGATCAGATAACCAGACGGATATCGAGACCAGCATCGCCCACGGTATCTGGACCTCTAGTCCGCGCGTGAACAAGATCATTGAGAAAGGCCATACCAGATCAGGCGGTAAAGTTGTGTTCTTCTTCTCAGTCATAAAAAGGTAGGCTGAATCACATTGCAGCCAATCGAGGAGGCAGTGGAAATGCTGACGAAATGATTGATAGCCAGCGGTTCTGTGGGGTCGCGCAAATGACAAGCCCCATGGATTGGGACCACACAGACGAACACTGGCTGGAAGATTCGTGGAGAGGGTAAGCAAGTTTCGGAGGCTATCTGCCGGTATTGGCATTGCACGACTGACCAATGTTGCGCGCAGCCGATTTACTGTTGACTGGCTCTGCTTGACCGAGCTCTCTTTTAGCAAAGTCAAACACGTGCCTGTGTCGCAACGGACACCAGGTTTCCGTGCCATTGCATGTTACGACGGGACCGAGATATCGCCCGACTCTGCGCACCAGCTCTTGAGTGCATTCTCGGCCGAAGAGGAGGCCGGGATGGTCATGACAGGTGGAGCAGTACCTGCTGCCTTGTGATGACCTATCAGTGCGTGGTTTGGAGCAGAGCGGAGAGGTCTTTAACACGTGGTCCGCAGGCAATAGATAATCGGTACGGGGTTGTAATACATTTGAATCCTGGTCCTCCGCAACTAGGAGGATCTCTGCAGCTCTTAAAAAGGGAACATGCGTTGTGAAAGATAGCGGCGTCAACGTAAGTCTAGCTATGTGTCAAGCGTATGCCTTCACCCATTAGGTTTCATTAGACTATCCATCAGTCGCTTTGCTAGCTCCTTGTCACGAATGGATTCCAATCGAGCCAAGGCATTGCCACGATTTCTCCGCATACCGGGTCCGCTCTCGGTATTATACAGGCAGCCGCGTGCCGTCTGATTCATGCCGACTATCAAGACTTATTGAACGGAGTGAAAGCTATGTAAGACAAAAAGAGAGCAAGTGGAACAAAACTGTGTCGTTCGTCGTACTTGAACATGAGCGATGACTGCTTCTCATTGAGGATAGGGACCCTATCAATGTTTCCCGCAACTTCACTGCTGCATTTGATCTCCCAGAGTCGTAAAAATCTTCATGGGGGTCTTTTCAACTGATTGTATTAAAACCCTCTAGAGGTTGTCCTCATGACAAATGCGATCCTGATCTTTCGAATTTGATCTAGAACGGCTTGCTAACGAATCTGCTTCAAAGCGTCTATATCAGTGTGAACGAGTTTGTCACCAGTGCTGAAAAGTCGAGTAGGTGACAATCCTCGAAACGTGTCTTGATACTTGGCCTTATGTGAATCATGCTTCGACATATGCGGTGCCCACAGCGCGGGTATTGGACCAAGTCAAGTGACGTCTGGTCAAGATGGCAGTGCATGATGGATACCAGTCTTAAACCATGGCTTAAGTACACCGGAAGACTAGCCGTTCAATACTTTGAAAGAAAGGGCAATAAACCATGGCATTTGGTTCATGTTGTCATTCAGGACAATAAGTTGGTGATGACGATGTCTGCGATGAGTCTATGTCTGTGTCCCAGATGCGGACGCCGTCCTCCAGCTCGCCTACATGAACCGACGCTCTGGTCCAATACCCGTGCTGCTGCCAATGCGCTCATCAATACCAAACCCGCGCACCAAGCTCGGGATCACACAATATGTCGACCCCGCGCCCGAAAAATCACGGTCTCGAGATCGACTGGCTCAATGTCAGCCACAGTCGTATCTCCACGAGTGGGCGTCTTGGACCTCCCAGCCCGCTGTGGTCAGGGTGCCGCGAGCAGGGTCATTGCGTGATCGATCGGAACAGCCCTGCTGGATCAGAGACAATCGTCCATGACTCGGCCAGGGGGAAAAGGGGGGGGGGGGGGGGGGGCTTAAAACGTCCTCAGATCCGGCAAACGCCAGAGACGTTGTGAAATCGGCCGGGCGCCCGCATGGGAGTCTATCACTAAACATTATTTCTCGCAGCGTGTTGTACGACGGCGCGGACTCCCGCTGCGTCACCGCCGACCGCGAACTATCCTCACACCCCCTCCTCTTCTGAGGTGCGGCGATGATACTGAGTCTCCACCTTGTGGCCATCCTTTCCTCCTCCGCCGGTGCTGTCTGGTCTCGAACTTGCCCGATACGACCAGTCTTGCGAAGTTTCCCAGGCGTGCCTGAGGGCCTGGTGTCACGCAGCGTCAATAGCGTCGAGGTCCAGATAGGCTCATTGGGCCTCGTGTCTTAGGAGGACGATGGGAGATGAATCTCTGTCCGCTGTCTCAGCTGGCTGGCGAGGACCGACGGATCTTGGTTCCGCAAGTCGTCGTGCGACGCTGGATGGGGGACAGAAGCCATCTCAACTCGCTGCGAAGGGAGGCCGGTGTGGAATTTTCCCAAC
This sequence comes from Verticillium nonalfalfae, assembly GCF_003724135.2. Lineage (NCBI taxonomy): Eukaryota > Fungi > Ascomycota > Sordariomycetes > Glomerellales > Plectosphaerellaceae > Verticillium > Verticillium nonalfalfae. The sequence continues at coordinate 5,462 of NW_021167404.1, read as the reverse complement.
GTATGAGTGGTATCGTCCCCATGAACTTCCATTGTGGTTCTGGCCTCGAGACCCGGGAAACGGAAGGCTGCGGAATCTGATGTTCTTCTGAAAGAGGCTGTTCGGTGGTGTGTAACGCTGCATCGGGAGCAGAGGACATGTGAGCCCCCGACTGGTCAGATCCGACGCCCCGTTAGGCTATTAACGATCGATGACGGGAGGCTTATGGGTGATGACGGTCCTTCGAGCTGGTCTGCATAACCTGAAGCACATGATGGTCGTATGCGAGAAGCGGTTGGCGGGATCACCTGGACGGAGCGCATCCTTTGACTCCCTTTTCGGATCCAAGTGAGCAGCCCCCATTCTATTTTCAAACGGGAGAGGTCTGTAGTCGATAGTCGAGAGCAAACTACAAATAGGGCAGGAAGGCATGTCGTATCACTTTGCCTGGCGGGCCGGCCGGTCCTCGCCGCTCACTTCTCTGACTCGAGAGAAGCAGACCTTTCTGGCACACGGCACAGTTCCTACCGCGGTGACGATACGATAAAGAGATAGCTTGGCAAGGCCTCCTCGGCCCCCGTTTGTCTTCAAGGACACCTCTCAGCTTTGCTCGACTCTTTCCTCTTCACAGGTGTCGAATCACGGCGCTATGCATCTCGAGATCAGCGTCATTGCTGGACTGGTCCTGGCCGTTGGCTCTGCCCAGTCAGCGCTTGACGTAGGCCTCTCGCCGCTGCGCATCTTTCTTCTTGCTTTCATTGCTCAGTACAGTCTTTTCAAAGCATACCGCGTCTTCGTGTATCCCCGCTATGTCTCTGGGCTGCGACACTTGCCCGGTCCCACGGTCAGTCTGAGTCTGGCTCCTTCCCTCTGTGGCTGGACACCTTGACCGAGAAACTTCACTGACAGCGTCACATAGGACGGCCACTTCTTCATCGGTCAGATGGCCAGGCAGCTCCTCACGCCGGGGCCCGTGGACATCTTCCTCGACTGGATGCGCAGGTGGCCGGATGAGCCCCTGATCCGCTACCTGTCAATCGGCAACTCGGAGACCATCATGATCAACAGCCCAGCGGTGCTCAAGGAGATGCAGCAGACCAAGTCCTACTCCTTCTGCAAGCCGAAGATTGCCGCCCGCATGTTCAGCCCCATCACGGGCCACGGCATCCTCTTCGCCGAGGGCGAAATCCACAAGCGTCAGAGGAACCAGCTGAGTCGTCCGTCTTGCCCCCCATTCTTGGTCTTGAAGAGAAGCTCTGTACCCTCATCTAACACGGCCAAGGCCCCTTTTCTCTCAGCAACGTCAAAAGGCTCCTGCCCGTCCTCCAGGGAAAAGCCAGAGAGCTCAGCGCGGCCCTCGGCAGAGACATGGGTCCCGACGCCGCGAAGACCGTGACGGTGGAACCCTTTTTCCAAAAGGCAGCGCTCGACGTGCTCGCCATCGCAAGCATAGGCTACGACCTCGGCAGCCTCTCGACGGCGTCGGCCTGCTTCCACGCCGTCTACGACCGCATCATCCACCAGCCGCGCCTCGGCCACGTCCTCACCTTTCTCGACGGCCACGTGCCCCTGCGCGCGTGGCTGCCGTTGCCGCTGAACCGGCGCTGGCTCCGCGACAATGCGCTCATCCGGCAGATGCTCCTCGGCAAGCTGCAGCTGCAGAAGCAGCGCGTGCTGCGGCGGCGCGGGGGGCCTGGCGAGAGGCCTGACGGGGGCGCTGGCAAGGAAAACCATGTCCCCATCGGAGAAGGCCGCGACCTGCTGAGTTTTATTCTCGAAGAGTGTCGCGGATCGCCTAGGCAGGAAGACTGGGACGACCAAGAGCTGCTCGATTTCGTGAGTGGCCCTGATACCATTCCTCAGACTGCCATGCACCCTGTCGTGCTGACGTGTACCCAAAAAAAACAGGTCCTCAACTTCATCGCCGGCGGACACGAGACCATCGGGACGGCGCTCACGTGGGCGTCCCACGTCCTCTCGACAAGGTCGGACGTACAGGCGCAGCTTCACGCCGAGGTCGAGGCTCTCTACCGGGGCAAGCCGGAGGCAGCATGGAATCCGCAGTACGCCGAGATAGAGAGCCTCCGCCATCTGAACAATTTCGTGCGCGAGCTGCTGCGCGTCTACAGCCCGGGTATGTGGTGGACGTCGCGCTTCGTATGAGTTGAACCCAGCTGACGCCGATGTAGCCCTCTTCCTGCCGCGAGAAGCGTCCGAGGACGTCACGCTCGCCAACACGCTCATCCCCAAAGGCACCTTGGTCGTCATCGTGCCAGCGGTCACCCATTTCAACACGCACATCTGGGGCCCCGACGCCGAGGCTTTCCGTCCCGGACGATGGGACGAGCGTGGCGAAAAGGGGGAGCCGGGCCTGGCCCGTGACCCCTATTCATTCGTGCCGTTCCTGCACGGGCCCCGTGGGTGCATTGGCAAGGCGTTCGCCATGCTCACCCTGAAGGTCATGATCATCGAAATGGTGCGGGAATTTGGCTTCACCGCACCGCCGGGGCAGAATGGCGACGTGGAGTATGCCAACCCAAACTTCACCCTGAGACCCAAGGATCATCTGCGCGTCGTCGTCGAAAAGAGGCGCAAGGGCGACATTGTGACGGGTACGAGGTGAGAAAGCGGCCACGCTGCAGTGCGATGTCGGAGTGCTACCGCGGCAATTCACATTACAGTCGTGGCATGCGGGGCGTGTGGTGTTGGGGCCTCACAAAGTATTGGTATACCCTTTCTATAAATGTAAATGGCAGAGTATAATATACACGGAAATGTCAGAGTAAAATATACACGTAAAAGTCAAAGTTTGTTTCAGCGCCGATATGTCATGCTCATAGTGGCCCTGCTCACTCGAGGCTATGTTTCTGGATTAACTTTTCAGCGAGGATCGACCCGAGAATGTTTGGCGTAATTTGAGAGCAGATCACAGGGAGGAGAGGTGTCACACTGAGATCAGCCACTCTCAACCCCTCGACTCCCAAAACACAAAAGTCGGCGTCGACGCAGGCTTGTTCGTCCTGGCGTGTCCTCATGGGCGTGGCGCCAGAGTAATGACGCGCCGTCGCGGCAGACTCTCTGATGAAAGCGAGCACATCGGCTTCGTCGTCGCTGGCAGGTGCGCTGTGGGGACCGAGGATGTCGTTCGAGAGGGACGCCAGAACGGCAAAGAACCGGGTCACCATGCGTACAGCATCAACGGCATTCTGACGGTCGATGGCCTGTGAGAGATAGTTCGGGTCGACGAGCGGAGGTTCTGCGGCGTCTTTCGACGCCAGCTGGAGGGAGCCCGTAGAGCAGACGACTTGTGGATAGGCATTGATTTGGAGCAGTCGCCGACCTGAGCTGGGTGAGCCACTCGTTGGCAAGACACAAAATTCCCAATGCGAGGTTGCTGGATGCCTGATAAAGTCTTGCGAGCGCGGGGACAGAGTCGGTATATCCTTCGAATCCAGAACAGCATCCGACTGACCTGAGACAATGGGAAGAAGGCTGGGGTGGTCTTTTCCCAGGTTCGTCTCGAGGTTGAGAAACTGCCGAATGTGTGCTCGCATCGTCTCGGGGTCAAAAAGCCAATCTGCCGAGTCGGTGAAAGCCGGGCCAACTTCCCACAGTACAGGGATCATGATACTGTCTTTGAGAGCCTTGCCGATAGGGAGGTCGCAAACGAGGGGGATTCCGAGTGCAGCGAGGTGGTCTCTCGGCCCAATGCCGGAGAGAAGCAGAAGCTGAGGTGTACGCAGCGCACCTGCACATAAAAGAATCTCCTTCGAGGCACGGGCTGCATGGGGGGTCAGCTGAAGCGGTGAAGAGCTTCTGGCGTGTGGAGAGATGGTACCTGTTCCGTTGCTGGTCGAGATACCAGTGGCCTTCTTCCTATCGAAGATGATCCTGTCTGGTTGTGACAGGCAGTCGACAGTCAAATTGGGGGGCTTCGTATGACCAGCGAAGACGTGTTGGGGCTCGGATCGAGCACCTTGGCCACTGGCACGGTACGAGGCATCGCCAACGCTTTCAGCCCACGCATCGAGGTAGGCGTCCGACGTCGAGGCGCCACCGAGCGCATGTCCAGCGGCCAGCGACAACGCCCGGCCGCCGAGGTGCGCCTGAGGTGTCGACATCAACGGCTGGGACCAGCAGGAGCATGGATCGGCGGCGGGCGCAGTGCCATCCGGGCGTTGGGCATGCCAGGCTTGAAGATGGAGGACGCTGGGCCGGCTCGACGACGACGACAGACGTTGGGCAATGGTCACGGCGGATGGGCCATCTGTAGATTGTCCGTGTCAGCTGGGTTCAGCGCCGCAGGGCATGACGACGAGAAAGAGCATGTCAGCATTCTCGCACGTACCACCGACGACGATAAAGTCGAACCCTTTCATCGTTGCTTCGTTGGCGAGGGGCGGTGGGTGGTGAGGTAGATGGAGCGAGGAGGCCAGGCCCTCACATGTACCCTGATGATGATGTGCCGCCTCGCTCGCCAAGTGGTGGGACTCTATTTCCATTTATATCATCCCTTCTTCGCTGCTTGCCATATCGCATTCAGACTCGCGGTTCGGCATGCGCCGCAGCTGAGCGTCGTCGAGGCCATTGGCTGAAGGCGAGGAGGCAGGCTTGCCGCCATGTCAGCCGTACAGACTAATGAGGTACGAAGACTTGGCCATGCCACCGAGCCCAAGTCATCGATCGAGTGGGGCTCGTTGTAGGCCTGCCCCAAGAAAAAAATAAAATAAAGGTGAATCTACCACATTGGGTTGCCTTGGTGTCATCTTGCGGCGGATGTGCATGTGAGGCGCGGCTAAAAAGGAAGAGGGCCTTTACCTATCCGGGAGAATGGGATCGTGGGGGTGGGTGCTGGAGATATCGGGTCGACGAGATGGTGAGCGTCCGAAGGATCAGGAGTAAGAAGGCTTGGAAGCCAATGCAAGGCAGGTGTGTGTGCTGACATAAGGCACATGGAAAGCACCTGCCAAGTCCAGTCACTCGCCCGCAACCGAATCTGACTGGCCTTGTGCTTTTGAGCCGGTATGATTGGTCCATCTTTACGAGCACCATTTTGGCCAATCAATGAGCTTCCATTTCCTGCCCGCTTCACACCGCTCCTACCAATCGACAGACGTTCGTGCCAGCTGCGGCTTCTCACCAACTACATGATCCTGCACCACAGCTGCATCGCAGCCTCACCCACGGAGACACCGATCCAAGTCGGCATGGCGCCCTCACTTCTCGTCGCCACCATATGGGTGTCGCCGCTCGTATATAACCTGCAACCAGTAAGGACCTCCCAAGACATCTAGACGTCCCCGGCTCTCGCGTGGAACAACGACGCCAATGCCGCCGCCACAACGTCGTTCTCCCCTTCATCTCATCACCCCTCGCCGACGGGTCACACCATCTCGGTACCGACCCTTTGCGACGAGAGCCTCTGCATCGAGAGCCTCTGCATCGAGAGCCTCTGCATCGAGAGCCTCTGCATCGAGAGCCTC